>NW_019154100.1:32830269-32837239 GCF_002288905.1 Enhydra lutris kenyoni | reverse complement strand
AAAAAAAAAAGAGCTATATTTAACTACCATATTAAACTCATTTCAGGGGCACAATCTCCTGAGATCAATCTACCTTTTACTAACTTTCCAGGGAACAAAGTCCATTAAATGATATCTAACCTACATACACCGATCCATCAAATGTAATAGTAAGTTAGAGATTCAAACAGATCTTCATTTTCTAAATATATACAAAATACCTCAAAGCCCCCTTTAAACCAACATTCATTGCAAAGGCAAGATAATTTGCTCTGTGCAAGAAACTTGATAATGTCTCAACGTTGCCCAAATATCTGAGACATATGCTACCCATCAGACACCCCAAAAATGTATAAATGCATCTGTTTTTACTCAGAGCCCCCTTTTACATCTTGATGAAGTGAGCAAAACTGAAAAGTCACAAGGAATAAAAAGACGGCTGTAACATACACAGTACTAATCGCTTAATCCTCTTCCTAGTGCCCAGGCTGTCAGGGCCAATGTCAGGGCCAATGTCAATGCCAACGCTAATACATGTTGTCTGCAGGAGCTGTCACTGCCGCCCGGGTCCCCGAGGTCTATGTGTCAATACCAGAGGGATTACAGAGAGACAAAATAAGAAACTGAGTAACATTTGTGTCCAACATGGATCAGGTTTCCCTGTTTGCCAATGAGTGCTGATGGAGCTGGGAGGACAGGGATGACACCAGCTGAGCTCTCCACGGGCAGATGTGGAATTCCTGTTCCAGCTCAAAGTAATCAGTCCAAGAGTCCAGAAAGAAAAATGTAGCGGACCCAATCTCCAAAAGAGCAGGGCTCACTTAGCTCATACTTCATCAGAGAAGTTCTCCTATAAGTGAACTCGAACAAGAGAAGTGTTGGTTTTTAAAACATCTGGGTGTTTAGAAACCGTAACTCAAAGGCCACCTCCATTCCTGCTGGAACCAGAGCCATCCCACCGCTGGTCTCAGCCTCCCCCAGCTCTGAATGAAGAGCAATAGGAAGAACTGCTCGGGAGATTTAGTGAGACTCAGGGAAGCAAAAGAAGCAAATGGCCCTGGTATGGTTCTTGCGATCCCTGGAGACAACTTGCAAGATGAGAAGGCAGAACCCACTGTTGCGTGGCCCTGAGCTCACTGAATGGCAGCCCAACTCTCTCTCTGCTTTGGTTGGGGATGCCCAGATTACGTGTGGCACCATGCCTGTCTCACCTTTATTTAAAGACCACCATCTAAAACCCCAGGTCTGTCCCAGCACACCTTTCTGAAAACCTCCATTCCAATCCAGCTGGCATTTGGAGACAGAACAGAGTAAGTCAAGAAGCCAGTCTTCCCTGGAGTGAAGGCTGATACTGGCTAGAGGAATAACAGGGAGGCAGCAAAAGGAAAAACTCCTCTTACCTACCAGCTCTGTGACTTTTGGGGCCTCACCTGGAAAGTGGAGATCATCATGTGTCCCACCTCAGTCTAGTGCCAAGACTGAAGGAGATGATTTATGTAAACAGTACCTGGCATTGTTTCTAGAACTTTGTAGCCACTCGAAAATAGGTTATTAACATCTTCTTCCTGAACACAGTGGATTCCCAGAACATGAAATCGTTAGGGATGGTGAGGCCAGAGTGGCTGGTCCTAGTTTCTCCTAGATCCATGGTGCATAAGAAAAAGGCTGTCAATTCCACAGAAAGAAATACTCTATCAATACCTTCACAGTTGCTCTGACAAATAGGGGCTTTGTTTTCCATATCCCCCTGAAGGCATAATGTCACTTTAGCAGGATGTAGAAGGCCTTAGCCACAGTCCTTTGTGCCTCAACAGAGATTGGAAAACACAAAGGTGAAAGTTTGGGGGTTCTCAGTCTATTATAGTAAGTGCCCAGTCAGATTTTCACATACTTTTTTCTCTTATGTAACAGAAAAATGTGCTGAGAGGCTCAGTGTATATCCAGCTTAAGGGAGGGACAAATAGATTAGGAGAAATTTCCTGCAGGCATTAACAAAACTGAGGCTTATATTTGCCCAAAGTTTGCTTTCTATCACACTGTTCAATTTTTAATGTGACAGAGAATACCACTTGTTAAATTTCTTACTAAACACACTGCGTATGTTCCAAACCTCTGAGAACTATTTCAGGCAGGGAGGTGGTACAAGGAAGGAGTTGGGGCAGGCTCTAGTCCCTGTGAGTACTGGGAATAACAAGCCAGACATTCAAACTTCAGTGTCTCTAGTTCCCTAACTTGCCTGATGGTTTCTGAAGATTGTCCTCTTTATGCCCCCAATGAGGTTAAAGGACACAGTGTCATGTAAAGAGGGACTGTGAGAAGCCAGCACCTATATATTCAATAAGAGTCCCAGATGGCCTTTGATCCTCCGCTAGGGTTCTCATGAGAACCTGTGCTAGACACAGATTCTGAGCCAATTTTTGTGAGTTATTCTTGTTATCTTATGCAATCCAACACTGAAGAACCTTCCTGACTTCATTTCTTACCACTTTCCCCTGCCTTCACACAATCCAGAGCCTCACTGGCCCCCTTGATATTCCTTGAAAATGCATGCATGCGCCAACCCCAGGGCCTTTGTACTTACTGTTTCCTCTACTTAGAACACTCTTCCCTAGATAGCTGCATGGCTTGTTCTTCACATTATTTAGGTTTCTACTCAAATGTCAATTTCTCAAGAGATCTTTCTCAATCACTGCATCTTGGATAACACCATCAGAACTTACCCTTCCCATCACTTTCACTCCTTTGAATTTTACCCTCCTTTGTTTTACTTCCTAGCAGTTACTACCCCTGATATGTTATATACTCATTTGTATTTTGTTGGCTCCATGAAGCAAAGGTATTTCTTATTTTGTTTATTGTTGTATCCTCAGTTACTACATTTGTGCTTGGCTCTCACTAGGTGCTCAATAAATATCTGCTGAATAAAGAAAAGAATAGTATTCCTCATATCAGAGGATGTTAGAGCTGTGAGGACACCGGCAAACTACCTGGTTTCATCCTTCGTTTCATAGATGAGGAGGCTGAGCCAGCTGAAGGGAAATAGCTTACCTCCAGCTAGTAAATCTAACAACATGGGAGGTACAAGAAGTGATCAGCATAAAAAAAGGAAACATTTCTAGTGTGGAGAAAAAGTAGTTCTGGCTGAAAAGAAAAAGCAAAAAAGAGAAAGGAAGGAAGAAAAAAGGAAGGGAAGGAGAAAGGATAGCTACACATTTTATTGGCTGAACAAGAGACTCTGGAATCCAAACATGTTTAGGTAAGGCTGAACTAAGATTTTTCTATTGCTATTTTTAAAGTACCTTGGAAATTGTATCTCTGGCAAGTAGACAGTCCACATTTAGGAATGGCCCCTGAGAAGTCCAGCTCTCCATTCCTCATTTCGGTGCAGTGGGATTATTCTAACAGCTGAGGTTTATCTAAAGAACAATTTTTATCTGGGTTCAACTCTCCCACCTGCAGCAGAACTCCTCATTCTAGAGAGAGAAGGGGAAGGGAGAGGAAAGAGATACTGAACTAGGCACTATGACAGGGTCTTTCAAGGATCTCAGTTCATTTTCATAACATCCCTGTGACCACTTTACAGATGAGAAAACTAAGTTTCAGAGAGTTAAATGGATGACTCAAAATCCCCTAGCTGATCAGTGACAAAGACAGGACGCTAACTAGGCTTGGTCCAACTCGAGATCTCATGATCTTTTTCACTCTACTTGGTTGTTTTCTCTAATTTGTAAAGAACTTTAGAGGAGAAAACTCCCCCATGCATGTTCTCATGAGCTTTTTTATACCCCCTGAGGCAAGGTTGAGTCACCAGTCCTCTTTAGGCTCCTTGGTTTTCACAGAAGGATTTGATTCCACCACCCAATCATTAGTCTGCAAAAGCATTCAGATTTGGCGACACAGAACACATGTATCCATCAGTATCCCCAAAGCCACTTCTAAATAAACATACAATCCAAGTTAAAACAGCGCACTTGCTGTATAACTGCAGCTTTGAAACTCCTGGCTGAGCACAGTCCAACTGTTTGGGTTTGCCTGGGACTGAGGCACATTCGGGGATGTGGGATTTTCAGTCCCCAAACCAAGAAAATTCTGGGCAAACTGGAAAAAGTTGGTTACTCTACCCAACACCCACCTGCAAACCAGACTCTCCCTCTTAAGCCTCCACCCCATGAAGAAATTCTAAGGCCACTACTTTCCTTACATAACACCACACTGTCTTGCCCAACTTTTGATTGAAGCTCCATTGAAAAAAATGTCACTTATAGAAGATGGATTAAACATAGGCATTTTAGTCATTTCTAAATTTTAGCTTTTAATCCTGAATTCACTGGAGCTCTAGAATGTGTGCCAATGGACCACATTTTTTTTAGTGCTTTCAAATAATTATTCTCAGTGGCCTGTGCTTTGCTATTTTGCCTTTTTGTGATAGTGAAGAGACCATAGGAATACTACCAAATTCAGCAGGGACGAGGGGAGAGATGAGGACAATGGTCACTATATGATACAGTGTCATCCTTAATCTCCTAGAGAATTTTTTTCAGATTTAAGTGCCAGGGAAATCCTATCTCCTTTGAAAAACTGTATTTTCTATAGTTTTTTCTTCATGAAAATTATCATATACCTGATTTTGTTTCCCTTTTTATTTTGACCGGTAGGCAACTAATTGCCAAATTTGTTGTTCATTATTAAATACTGTATAGGACTCTTTTGTCGATATATTCACATTTTAACTTACCACGTTTTCCAGATCTTAATTGTTCGTATGATTTAACAAGGTGATAGGTGAGAATATCATTGGTATACTTCATTATAATTTTCAGTTTCTCCTTACAAGTGAAGTGACTATTATTTGGGGGATTTAAAGTTCATGTTGGAACCTGTCAGACAAAGGAGAACTTCTGGTTCGGGACTGGAATGGGAATCTCAGACAAGAGACAGCTGAACAAACATAGAAATGATTGGTTCACAATTTCCTAATTTATTTCAACATTTGTCAACACCTTCTATATGTTACCTAGGAAAGGTAGAGGATACCCAGCTCCCACCCCTAATTCACTCTATTCACACGATCTCAGGTCAAGTGGGAACAGCTTCAGCTCCTACTGATCAATAGGTGACAAATAATCAGCCTGAGGACATCTTTTAAATCCTCAAGTTACCATGGAGGCAGCCTGGTAGAGGACAGGTGGGTTTGGACAGACTCTCAGCCCCAATGTTTGTCAGCAGTGTAACCTTGGGTACATCATCTAAACAGTTTGAGTCTCCATTTTCTCTTTGGTAAAGGAGGAATAATAATATCCACCTTAGAGAGTTATTAGGAACACTAATTAAAATCATGCCTATGAAAGCATCTCCCCCACCCCAACCCTCACTCCCTTGCACCATGCTTGGCATACAGTGAGACCTAAAAAAAAGGTCTCAGTTGTTACTACAGAAAAGTTAATCCTCAGACTGACAGGGTTCACACTGTCCCTGGCAGTGACTGGAGATTTTATCATAGACCTCTGGCAGCGTTGCCTAATATGACTTTGGCCACTTTTACTCATCTGTTAAAGGATACTACACAGACCCAAAGCAGAGGCCCCACATTAAAGCGGTTATTATGGTAGGTCACTGGGGTTCTTTTTCCCTAGGCAACAATGAAACTGCATTAACAAGCATTCACCAGGGCAAACCATAGGCAAGGAACATTAGAACTTTGCAGAAATAATAAACTCTTCAAGAGATACACCGCTACACAGGCCGGCCTTTGGTGATTCCTGCTTTTGGAGCCCACACATTAAAGCGGAAGTGTGCTCTGCAACACTATGTGTATTCATCCGTGGATACCTGAGACCCAGCCTGTGAGAAGTTGCAGATACCTCTCAGATTTTGCGAGCTCAGGACACATTGCCTTGTTCTGTCCCTCTCACCTCCTGCTCATTTCCTTCCCGTCTCCACTCAGCATCCCACCCTGACTGAATTCGATATTCTGTGAGCTTTCCCACCCACCACCCTCTCCAAATGTAGGTGCTGAAAGAGGCAAAATAAACTGAACTGATTCCAAATGGAGCCCCATTCTTCAGATCACAGATTCCAACCACCAGAAACAGAGAGACCAACAAGAAAGAGCAACAAGGTCGCAGCTCCTGAATCACCAGCTGGAAGCATCAGATGTTCTGAAATGCTCCACTCTAGAGAGTCAAAGAGAAAAGGGATAGTGTCAGGAAACAGAATGTCTGAGCACCTCCAATAAGCTCTATTCTAGGGCGTGATTTGAACACAAGAAGTATTCAAGCACAAATTTTCAGAGCTGACTCTTAGAGGTTGCCTAAACCAGCCCTGATCTGATAAATAAATCAATCTCAGAAAATTTTTACTAACAGAGAAATGAAACCTACCTGAGCCAGCCCACACCCCCTTTGCAAAAACTATAATGCACAAACTGGCCTTCCTTTGTCACACTAAGCCTCTGCAATTTCTCTTTCATATTGAAACCATTTATGTATTTAATGAGCACCTGTTGTGGTGTCAGGCATCGGGCAAAGGGGGTGCAATGGGAAATTCCAAAACAAGAGACACATTCTCTGCCCTGGTGAGGCTTATTAGTCTAGATGGGGAGACAAACATTAATCAAACATGACTGATGGGTGTGGGATAAATACTCTGAAGGAAAGAGAAAGGATAGTTCCATGGCCTGGTACCACTTAGGCTGTAGGTAGAGAGGCAGGGGAAAGGGTAGCTGGAAATGCTCCTCAGCTCTCACAGAGAGCTGAACAATGAATAAAGAGTGAACTCTTGAATGCGGGTAGGGATCAAGGAGATGCAGAAAGAACAGCTTGTGGTAAGAGGAATTTGTAGCAGGAGGGATCATGATGCACTCAAGGAACCGAAAGATGGTCCATATGATTCCGATGTAAGGCAAGTCCAGGAGCCAGAGGCCATGCAAAAGATTTTGTCTTTATTCTCAAAAGGTGTGTGTGTGTGTGTGTGTGTGTGTGTGTGTGTGTGT
>NW_019154100.1:32759068-32827269 GCF_002288905.1 Enhydra lutris kenyoni | reverse complement strand
GTGTGTGTGTGTGTGTGTGTGTGTGTGTGTGTGTGTGTTAGACCCAATAATGCATGTACTCAGATTCCTGTCTCAATCCTTTCCCAGACCCCTGGCTACTTACTTTCAGGGAGCCTTGGATGACACAGCCATGGAAGCTATCACCTCACTCTTATCACTAGCCACTGTCTAGCACCCCGCCTCCCCCTCCCACCTCCCACTGACATGCATGCATGTCAGTCAACAGAGTTGGCCCAGCCCCATTACTTGGCCCCTGTGGGGGCTCTGCCTCCTCCTACCACTTCTTGGATCAGAGAAAACTCCATGTCTTAGGTCTGTTGTCTGACTTCTGCAGGAAATGCATCCATAGATGGGAAGGAATCAACAAATAAATTCTTTCATCTTGCTGTCTCCCTCCTATGGATTGTTAGAGTCCTGGTGGTTCAACACAGCCCATCTGGAGAGGTCCAGATGATTGAGCCAATACCTGTGTTTCTTTGTGGCTGTAGGTAGCCTCATAATCACACCATCACCTCATATTTTCTTCCCTTTTTCCATACCTTACTTCTCTTCTGCATGACTCTTTGTCCCAGACCTCCAACAAAGCTTTACTTCAGGCTCTGTGTTCCAGATAAACTGTATGAGGATAGTAGGATTATGTAGACATGTATGTGTGTGCATGTATCTGTGACTGGGTATGTACATGTGTATTCCTTGGGTGTATCTGGTGAGATGGAACCATAACAAAGTCATGTTTTGACTTTCAAAACATTCATGTTTTGAAAAGGTTACACGAGGTTGCATGTGGTAAATGGAATGAATGGGGTGCTGAAGGCAATGGCAGCACTCCAGATGAGAGGCAATGTTAACTTGACCTCCTTGTTCCCCATTAGCTCTTTTGATGTCCCAAGACAGCATTCACCGCAGCCCTCCCCCAAAGCCTTTTCCTCTTCAGGTGAAATACTTGAGCTCCTTCGCTTTACAACTGCTATGAGTTTTCTCAGCTTCTTGTTCACTCTCATCTACATAGTTTAGCTTGTGAATATTCCTCTTAAAATGTGTTGTCTGGAACCAGATGTAATAGTCCAGGTATCTTCTGACCGGCCAGAGTAGGAAGAATTGTTCATTTCCTTCTTCCAGATAGTGTTTTCCACCAACATGGCGGAGTGCTGAGCCACCATTCCCTGCCCAGTTATGCTTAAAGTCGTGGAGCCACACCACCAGTTCTGTAATCAAAGAACACCTTGCTTGTTCTCCGCTTGTATCATTCACTGCTATTTTTGTTGTTGTTGTTTTAACTGACTTTAACTGTTAGGCCATGTATTCATTCCAATCAAATTCCATGCTATTGCTTTTGGTCCATTGCCCCAGACTGTTACAAGTTTGAAAGGAGATATCGTGCAGTGGTGAAGAGCGGGGTCTCAGAAAGCAGACAGTCCTGGCTTCAATCCTGGCTCTTTCTCTTATTAGGTGTGTGATTTGGGGGTATTGTTTTAAGTTCTCTAAACCTAAATTTAATCATTGAGGAGATGGGTGGAAAAAGGGCACTGCCCTATAAGTCGGTTTCAGTTGAATAATAACAAACATTCTCAATACTTCAATGGCTTACAGCAACACATTTATTTTTACACTCACGGGTCCACAGATTGGCTGGGATTCTGGCAATGAAGGCTAGACTCAAGCTTCCAGCTGCATTCAGATCTGCTTTACCTAAAATCCAAACTTGTACCTACACTAAAGGGCTAGACATTCTGGAGCTTGCTCTTCATATGCAGATCGCAGTCGCAAAAGAAACCATGCCAAATGCCCCAAAGTCATGTAAACTGCTCTTTTGAGGTCTGCTAATATCCCATTGGCCACAGCAAATCTCTTAGCCAAAGCTAACATTGATAGGGTGGGAGCTTATACTCCGTCTACACTAATACTGTGAAGTCACATGGTAATGGAAAGGACATATAATTTTATAACCAAAAGAGAAGGAAGAATTGGGAATAATCATCTTATTTCCCATCACTACCTATCTTGGGCTATTTTAAGGAATACTTGGGCCAGGTCTGTGAAGTGCTTAGCATGGTGCCCAGTGCAGAGTAAACATTTTGGTAATTGTTAGCCCATCATCACCCTTTGTTCCAAAGCTATCACTCAGCATTCTTGCTGACTTTCCCAGATTTGGGTCATGGTCCTCTTCAACAAGGCAAATTCTTTGTCACCAAAATAATTCATTACAGTCTGGTGCAGAAAAGGTACAGCTCTCTAACTCTGCCAGGAGCTTCAGGAACTAGCTGTAGTAAAGAAGAACAGCCAACCACAAATAGGCAGAGACTAAATGAGGTAGCTGTGCTTCCCTAAGGCTTCTGTGACACTGAACACCCCTTCTTACAGAAGTAGGATATGTGTCAGGGAGAAAGGGCAGAACTTTATTTATTTTTTTTTTAAGATTTTATTTATTCACTTGAGAGAGTGCAAGAGTGAGGGAGCTCAAGCAGGGGAAGCAGCAGAGGGAGAGGGAGAAGCAGGCTCCCTGCTGAGCAGGAAACCTGACACAGGTCTCGATACTAGGACCCTGGGATCAAGACCTGAGCTAAAGGCAGATGCTTTGCTGACTGAGCCATCCAGGGATCCCTAGACCTTTGAAAACTTTAAGAATTTTTCAGGAGAATTTTGCCACTAACAGGTTTAAAAAAAAAAAAAAAAAAAAGCTTCCTGTATATCACCTACATGACTTTTTCCCATCTGGAAAAGAAGAGAAAATTGGCAAACTGGCAGAGAAGAAAAAGTGACTTATTGTCCAGACAACAGTGAGCCTTCTCTCACCAGCTTGTTTTTGAGATATTATCTGAATATAAGCACTCCCGGATGGTTGAACGGAAATGTTTATGACAAGACAGCAATTTCTCAATACAACCTTCACTCTTGTATTTATATAGAAAAATACATAAACATATGAAAAAGCGCTCATTCTCAATAGTCTTCAGGGAAATGTAAATTAAAACCACAATGAGATACTCCTACATGCCCAGCAGATAAGCTAAAATGAAAGAGACAATAGTAAGTGAAGGCAGGATGTAAAGCAACTGGAATCTTCAAACACATCCCAGTGGTAGTGCAAATTTACCCAACCACTCTAGAAAACTGTTTGGCAGTAACTCTTAAATCCAAGCACACACACTACGATCCAGCGATTTTACTCCTAACTATACACCTCTAAAAAATGCTTACATATGTGCACCACCAACAACATGGGCAAGGATTTTTAAAACAGCACTATTCATAATAACTTCAAATTAGAAACAACACAAATGTCCATCAACAGTAGAATGGATGAAAAAAGTGATACACAATGAAATATATGTGTATCGATGAAAATGAACAAGCACGCTATATGCAACAAGAGGGGTATTTCAAAAATACCATGCGGAATAAAAGAAGCCATATGTAAAAGACAACACAGTGTATGATTCTATTTATGTAGTTTGTAAGCAGGTTAAAAATAACCCTTCCTGTTAGGAGGGATAATAATTATCCATGGAGGTGAGAGAGGGGTAGAGTTTGGCAGGGGATGAAAGGACCTTCTATTTCTTGACCTTGGTGGTAACCATATTGGTGATGTGGGCTGGACTGTATCCTCCAAAAGATATGTCCACCCAGAAGCTGAGAACGTGACCTTATCTGGAATAAGGGTCTATGCAGATGTAATTAAGGTAAGGATCTTAAGAGAGATCACCTGGATTAGGGCGGGCCCTAAATCCAATGATGGATGTCCTTCTAAGAGACAGAAAAGGAAAAAACCACCCAGAGACAGGGAGTGGAGAAGGCCATGGGAAGTCTTCTGTGAAGACAGAGGCAGAGATTGGAGGGAGGCAGCCATGAACCAAGTAATACTTGCAGCCACCAGAAGCCAGAGAGGCAAGGAAGGATTCACTCCAACAGCCTTCAGAGGGGGTGTGGCCCTGCTGAGAATATGGATTTCAGACTTCTGTCCTCCAGATGTGTGACAGAACATTTTTCTGTTATTTTATGCCACCAAGTTTGTGGTAATTTGTTATAACAACTCTAGGAAACTAGTACAGATTTTGGTCCTGAGGAGTCAGGTGTTGCTGTAACTAATGCCAGAAAGTCTGGAAGTGGCTTTGGAATTGGGTAATAGGCAGAAGTTGGAAAAGTTTTGGGAACATGGTAGAAAAAGCCTAGGCTGCCTTGAAGAGATGGTGGAAATACAGGCTTTAAAGGGGATTCTGATGAGGTCAGACAATAGTTAAGGGCAAGGGAGAGAAATCTTCTAACCTCTTAAGACTACATATGTTATCATAAAGATTCTTAAAAGAAAGGTAAACATTAAAGGTACTTCTGGTAAGGAACATGTTTTTAGAAACTGGGGGAAAAGCAATCCATGTTATAAAGTATGAAAACACTCGGATGAATTGAGTTCTACCATTGGGTGGAGCGCAGAGCTTGTAAGCTGTGAACTTAGATATTTATTTAGCTGAGGAAATCTCCAAACAAAGTGTAGAAGATGCAGCCTGGTCTCTTCTTGCTGCTTATAGTAAAATTCAAGAGGAAAGGGATAAATTGAGGAAGGAACTGCTAAGCAAAAAGGAAGCAGCACTTAAGGATGTGAGAGGTTCTTGGCATATCCAGTCGCAAAGGATGCTAAGATTAGGAACTAATACAACAGCCATGCTTGCTTTGTGATAATACATCAATCTGGTGTTTACAAGTTATACACTTTTATGTACATTTGTTATATTTTTCAAAGAGCAATACAAGTTCATGGTGGAAAAATTAGGAGATAGATAAGCAAAAGTAAGAGCATTTTAAAATTAAAAATAAAGTTTAAAAATTTTTCATTATCCACATTTCTAATTTCTAGAGACTCCTGTTGATATTTTGTTTTATATGCATTAAGATTTTCTTCTATATTTTTATATTACCATATATATTTTTGCCAAAATGGGAAATGTCTTATCATACATTCAGATTTATTGGCTACTTTTTTCTCTTAACAATGTACTTTTTGGTAGATAATTTTCCCAATAAATATACTACTATAGGAGCACTCTCCTAACTCTCAAGGGTTAAGAAGATGGTAAATGCTTGACAGATTTATACAAATTTCATGGTAGCAAGTTTTATTCTTTTTATTTTATTTGAATGTCTTTTTTTGTAATTTATTAAGGAATATAGACATTTGTGAAGGTAAAAAAAAAAAAAGCCTTATCCCTTAGGGTAACTTATTTAAATCTGCATTTCTTTGATTACAAGAATATGAAATACATTTTCATATTTGTATTACCATTTCTGTTTCTTCACTGTGAAATGCCTATTTATAGCTTTTGTCCCTTTATTACTAACACAGTGTTTATTTTTTTCTTATGAACTTGTGATGATTCTTTATATATTGAAGATAGTAATTTCCTCTTTGTTTCAACTTATATACTATAAATATTTTCTCAGTTTTGTTACTTACTTTTCACTTTGCTTATAACTTTTTTTTTTAAAGATTTTATTTATTTACTTGACAGACAGAGATCACATGTAGGCAGAGAGGCAGGCAGAGAGAAAGGGGGAAGCAGGTTCCCCACTTGAGCAGAGAGCCCAATGTGGGGCCCAATCCCAGGACCCTGGGATCATGACCCGAGCTGAAGGCAGAGGCTTTAACCCACTGAGCCACCCAGGTGCCCCTTGCTTATGATAACTTTTTAAAAGATTTATTTATTTTTATTTGAGAGAGAGAGAGTATGCACAAGCAGGGAGAGGAGCAAAGGGAAAGGAAGGGAGAGACTCTCAAGCAGTCTCCCCACTGACCATCCTGAGATCACCACCTGAACAAAAACTAAAAGGCATCCCTATGATAAATTTTCATGGATGATTTGATATTTATGTGGTTACATATCTAAATTTCTTTATAGTTCCTGCCTTGGAGTTATGTGGAAAGACTTATCATATACTCAGATTACATGAATAGGGAACTAAGGTTTTCTCTGGGGTTTTGTTTGTTTATTTCTTAAGATTTATTTGAGAGAGAGAGAGAGAACAGGCAGAGAGAGAGAGGAGAGAGGGTATCCCAAGCCAACTCAGCCCAGAGTGTGGAGCCTGACACAGGACTCCATCTCACAATCCATGATATCACGACCTGAGCCAAAACCGAGTCCAACGCTTAATCAACTGAACCACCCAGGCACCGCTCCTCTGGTGTTTTTACAGCATATTCTATCTTTTTTGATCTTCCTGGGATTTGTTTTAGTGTATGGTGAGAGGTCAAGGATTAACTTACTTTTTTTAAGTAAAAATTATTGTAGCATCATTTATTGGATAATCCCTCATTCACATTATTTTAAAATGCTGGATTTCTTTTTCCCCAGATACTAAAAATAGACATATCCTTGCATTGGGGATCTATTTCATTATCCTATCTTAGTCTGGTACAGGTTCTGCATGTTTATTTGAATGCAATTTTATGTTACAATTTACTGCCTCCCACTCTGTTTCCCCTCCAACTTCTTCCTTTTAAATATATTTTTGCTACTCATGGGCATCTATTCTTCCCGATAAACTTTAAAAGTTTACAAAACCAAATCTATTTGCATTTCAGTTGTCCCCTTATCTGAGGGGGATACGTTCCAAGACCCCTAGTAGGTGCCTGAAACCGTGGCTAGTACTGAAACCTATATATACTGCTTTTTACCTATACATGCAGACCTATGATAAGTTAAATTTATGAATTTGACACAGTATGAGATGAGCAGCAATAACTAATAATAAAATAGAACAATTATAACAATATAGTATAATAAATGTTATGTGAATGCGCTCTCTCAAAACATCGTGCCACACTCACCCTTGTTGCGATGACGGCGGAAGATAAAACGCCTACCAGATGGGACGAAGGGAGGTGAATGACGTAGGCATCGGGAGGTAAGTTAGGCGGCTGTTGACCGCCCGATGATTCGTCAAAAGGAGGATCATCTGCTTTCAGGACCGCAGTTGACCGCAGAAAATTGAAACTGTAAAAAGGGAAATACAGATAAGCAGGTACTATCATAGATTAATTTTGTGAAGAGCTGCCATCCTCTTAATAAATACAGACTATTCAGGAATAGGAGTGCGAACATCTGGAGAAACAGTAAGAAACACAACTGCGTGATTGGAGGGTATTCCTGTAGGATTCTGTAGAAGCAGTGAGATGAATAACACTGGATCCTTAGGTTGTGGCCAGACGGTGCTTAGATTTCTTTTGGAAGCAGTACAAAGAACTTTCAAGGAAAATTAGTCTCACAAACATACATATACTAATGAAAATGGAGAGATGCAGAGTGCAAGAGACTGGGGGGCTCCTGCAATGGTTTGGAGGTAAAAGGAATAGGAGGATCAGGGAAGTCAGGACCCGATCCAATGCCTCTGCAGGTGTGAGGGAAGAGAGATGAAGAACCTGCGATATTGCCAAAATGTCAGGCTCATCGGGGAGAAGTTGCTGACAGCCACAGAAACCAGGAAGTCAGGTAGTAGCTCCTAAAAGGCAAAGGAGATGCCCAGCTTAGGTTTAAACAGGGTGAGATCAAGAGATGGTGTGACTTTTAACTGGAAACATTCTGAAGGCAATTGTAGATCTGGAGCTTCCTGAGGGTGAGGATTGCAGAAAACAGAGAACCTGGTGCACGGGGGACCTTTGATAAATGTATGACGTTGAACTGAATAAGTGGTAGGTTTAACAGGATGTGAGAGCTGAAAATCATGTTGCAGAAGAGGAGAGATTCAAGAAGTGTCCCTAAACCTCGTCGAATACTGTATTTATGGGGCAGAAAGAAAAAGAGAGTCAGAAAAGTAAGCAGATAAAAACAAACCAGCAAACCAGTGAGCCGGATGGTTGTGATTATAAGAAAACATTGCTGAACATCATCTAATGATGATTCAAGGGGAACACAAATGCACAAAGGTGGGTATTAAATCACCTATTTGATCCTTGTAACAATTCTGAGCTTGGGAAATACTAGAATGCTCTCACCAGCAAGGAGTGGCTCTAATTCATCTAAAATGTGCACAGCTCATTTGAGCTACATAGCTTGTATTTAAGGACAATGAATTCAATTCTATAGATCAGCAAGAAAGAAAATATCTAAATAGTGTTGTCATGGGTAGGGAAATACTAGTCATTGGAATGTTTGGAGTATTCACTGGAATCTGTACAGAACCAATCACCTCATGGTTTATCATTGTTGTAACAGACTGTATGCACAGAATATGGTGAGCAATTTAAGGGATTATCAAGGGTAATCTTGACTCTACATGATTTTTACCTTTGGCAATGACTTCCAGATTCTAATTCTTTTTTTTTAATATTTTATTTATTTATTTGACAGACAGAGATCACAAGTAAGTAGAGAGGCAGGCAGAGAGAGAGGGGGAAACAGGTTTCCCGCTGAGCAGAGAGCCCAATGCAGGGCTCGATCCCAGGACCCTGGGATCATGACCTGAGCTGAAGGCAGAGGCTTTAACCCACTGAGCCACCCAGGCACCCCCAGATTCTAATTCTTTCATGACGTATGACTTCACTATAATTGGTCCTTTCATGTAATTTTTATCCTGTCATTTTATTACACCCAAGTTGTCATGACCCCATTATCTGAGCTAAGCCCAGAAGGATGTCTAGGTAGAAATCTCACACAGATCACAGAGATGGAAAGGATGCAGCTGGGACCCACACTCAGATCTGTGGCCCACAGACCTTTCTATCACTCCTACAGGGAGAATCATTTAGTGGCTAAAATAATGGAATCTATAGTCAATCTCTCTGTGTTCAAATCTTGGCGCTTCAACTTTTCATCTGTGTGATCTTGGGCAAGATAATTAATCTCTCTGAGCTTCAGTGGTCTCATCTGTAAAATGAAGCTAAGAATAGTACCTATCCCATGAAATTGTATTTAGGTAATTGTTAAATGAGTTTGATATAGGTGAAAAACTTAGAATACCATTTGGCTTATTATAGGTCCTCCTTAAATACTAGCTATTAATTTTAATTAGCACTCCACATAATTTTCTGTCTGGTTAAGTAGTTAGATAATCTACTCAAATATATACAGCTAGTAAGTGGCTGAACTTAGACTCATAGGCTTCTTAATTAATTTAAAATTTTGTCTACTATTTTATACTTGCTCAAACATGTGTATACTCAAAGTAATGATGTATATCTAATTTGGGTAACAATATATATTTGGCAAAAAGAAAATTTAATTTAATTTAATTCATTTCATTTTGTGTGGGCTTTCTGTGAGGTATGTTTGATATATTTGTACACACACATACACAAATACATTATTGTAAATGACTGACATGTTATTGATCATGCCACTAAAGACAGTTCTAGATCCTCAAGGAAGAGTGAAGAGCCACCACAGTCACTCAATCAATGACACAGGCCCTCTTCTACAAACTTCCAAGTTCAAAGAATGAAACCAATAATGAGTACCATTTATTGTTGTGCCATGGTATGCTAAGATCTTTATAAATGTTTTCCCTAAAATAAGTCTCATCATTTCTATTTTATAAAGGGGAGAAAATGAGGTTTATGGAGGTTATATGACTTCTTGAAGGTCAACCTACTAGTAAGAAATGAAATAAGTAGCCAAGTCCAGGTCTAATACCAAAGCCCTTATTCTCCCCTACCCAACCATGCTGCTTCAACCAAAGCTAACAGAAATTAAAGAAGAAATTAAGTGGTCGAGATTTAGAGATGATGAACTACCATAAAAGTTCACTGTTGTGAACTTTAAAAGGGGGAAAGCTAGCCAGCTGAACATTGGTTAAGGGAATGCTTTTACAATGAATACATGTTTCCCTTTATTTTTCATGTTGTCCCAAAACAAGAGAACAAAGGGTCAATCCAAGTTCATGGCAGGTAAATTTAGGGGGAAAAAGAAGAAGAAAATATTTTTTGCCCCTCAGCATGGAGCCCTTCTATGGAATTCCATATTTGCAGAGTCAAGTTTCAGAGCTATAGTTTTTAAAGGCATTTGGTTTGATTTAATGCCCAAAAACAATGCTGGCTGTTGACTGGGCAAAGATTGGAGTAACCAATATACCCACTTCAGGGCTTCAGCTGGTTTCTGTAGAAGCCAAAGAGGCAGTTTTCTTCTCCCTTTCCTCTCACCATCTGCCACAGAACCCAAGAATCCAGAGGTCCTCCCACTGTCTGTGGAAGTCCAGGTTCCCGGCAGGGTTAATATGTCTCTGACAACCCATTTACCCAAGTCCAAAAGACTCAGTCCCCACAGAAGTAGTTAATCCAGCCATTGAAGGGTTACCCAGTCCAAACCCCAGCCACAAAGTGAAAACAGAGCAGGGTCTTTGTTTATTGATTTGCCCAGGACCCTCTGACTGGCAAAGGAAGAAAAAAATAACCCGGCACAAAATAAATGTTCGATTTCTTTTATGTAAACAAGATCAGGACCAACTTGGCTGTACAAAGCCATTCTTTGCATGTAAAGCAAAAAATAGCTCCCCTGAGGAGGAAGGAACCCAAGCCCTACTCAGCCTTCTCTCTCCACCCTTCCCCCCAGCCCTTTTCAGTTACCACTGCTTTTCTGCCAATGAATGTCTTATTCAGGGTCCCTGTGTGGGAGTCCCTGCTGGCAATGAGCTCACCCCCTCCCCACCACCCTATTCAAAATGTTTTCTGATCAAGATAAAGGCTATGGAGTCTATGCTGAAAGTCAGTATTATTGCAAATTATCTCCATAAAAAGGAAAAACGTTTATCCAAAAATCTCAGTCTCCTATTTCTTTCTGTGGGGCTCCGACCAGTCCCAAACTGCTTTTATGTGGGTTTAGAAGTGGACCAAAGGGAGAACTAAAATAAATAAATAAATAAATAAAAATCCAAATGCTTTTTTTGTCAAATACCCACATGGTAGATGGCAATTTGGATGCTAATCCCTTGAACAAGAATCTCAAAAACTTAGTTCACCTTTTGGGACCAAGGAAGTTAATCCTAAATCCTTGTTCAATCTTTATTCATGCCAAACTCTAGTGACTTAAGCACAACATCTGCCAAGTTGGATCACATGACCCGGCTTCACTAGCCAGTGTATCTATGGATAGGAACATTTTAAGGAAAACAAAAATCTAGCTGAACCCTCACCCAAAACTCAATGCCAACACAAACGAAGACACTCATATTTCAGAAGACCTGATTTCCTGAGGAGAAGGGGCTGCTTTCATTCTTCTATAGGTCTCATTTTCTTAGTGCATTCAAAATGAAGCCTGGACAAATTTCTCTTGAAAGTCTAGTTCCCTTACAGCCCAGTAACACCAAGCCAACCGGGCATCGGGCATTTAGGGGAGAAGCATTTGTAATTCTTTCATTGTAAGCTTTCATTGTTAGGGAAACATTTGGACTCATAAGGTTCCCACGCTATTAAGATACACAGTGAATGCAAAGAAGATGGGAAAAAAGGGTTCTTGCACCTGATGCACTAAGATTTCTCCCACTGAGAACCCAAATTCTGGAAGAAGCCCCAGAGAGCATTAAGATGTGCACTGACTAAAGCTTCAGATGCAAGAATGTTTTTCCTGGATATACTCAACAGGAAAAGTCCTCCACAAGAACTCATGGAGTGCTCATTAGAACAAAACTGGGACCATGGTGGTGTCAATACCGTCTTACCTTCCTGATTGCTATGGTTTCATCACTTGGTAAGGAATGCTCCAGGAACTGAGTGGCTTGGTTATTATACAGGATGAGAGGGGACATCGAGGCATACCCTCTCTTACCTAATCCTGCCCTTTCCCTACCATTCTGGTGCTCAGGGGAGAGCTCTTGGGTATGGAAAGAGGGAGGTGTAAGGAACAAATGAGCAAGTCTTATAGATTTATATGCACATTCCTAGTGCCCTGGCCATACAGCTCCCCCAGGCCTTGAGTGAACCATGGCAACTCAACTTTTCTACCTAGCAGTAAGAACAACTCTAGAAAATGAGCAACAAGGGCTATTGACAGAAATGTGTGTTCACATAGGGATGCGTTTATAGCCTAACTTATTCCACAAAGTATTTGAGGTGCAAAGACTTCATCCTCAAAGACTCAGATGAGGCTATTCATCTTGTTATTATCTTGACTCAAATAGAGGATCCAAAAAACACAGGACAAAACTAAGGAAGCAATCACCACCATGTCGACAGGCCCTACCTGCCTGCAAGTCTTTGGTTAGAAAACGCTCTGGCGGTTAAGACTTTTCTGTATTAGGCATTTCCACTCTAGTACAAACTATGCACCACAGACAGGTGCTTCTTGTCATTCACTGTGGTGTTTGCCTAACCCACAAGCTCTAACTCAACTATCTGCAAGGCTAAGCTCATTCAAGGTTTATCAGAGAGGAAGGATCTATGGTAATGTTGACATGAAAAAAGAGAATTATCAAAGGATCTATAGCACCCACCCATTTCCTATCAAAAATTATAAATCTTAAAGGCAATTATTAAGAGAGAGGCTAATTTGAATTAGTAAAAAATCTGAATTTTAAACCTTATTAAAAACAGATTTTCTTTTTAGAGCAAATTTAGGATCACAGCAAATTCAAGCTAAAAAGTACAGAGTTTCCATGTACCCCCTGCCCCAACACACATAGCATTATCAGCATCCCTCACCAGAATGGTACATTTGTTCAGCTGAGGAGCCTATGTGGACACATCATCATCCCCCAAAGCCCATGGTTTTTATTAGATATCACTCTTGATGTATATGCTATGGGTTTTGACGCGTGTATAATCAAAGGTATCCACCATTATAGCATCATACAGAGTGATTTCACTGTCCTAAAAATCCTCTGTGCTCCCATACTCATCCCTCCCTCCCCATTAGCCCCTTGCAACCACTGATCTTTTCACTGTCTTCATAGTTTTGCCTTTTCCAGAATGTCACATAGTTGAAATCCTACAGTATGTAGCCTTTTCAGATTGACTTATTTCTCTTAGTAATATGCATTTAATATTCCTCTGCGTCTTTTCAAGACTTGATGGCTCATTTCTTTTTAGTGCTGAATACTATTCTGTCTGGACATACCACAGTTTATTTTTCCATTCACTACTGAAGGACATCTTGGTTGCTTCCAAGTTTTAGCAATTAGGAATAAGGCTGTTATAAATATCTATGTGCAAGTTTTTCTGCGGACATACATTTTCTATTCATGGGGCGCCTGGGTGGCTCAGTGGGTTAAAGCCTCTGCCTTCATCTCAGGTCATGATCCCAGAGTCCTGGGATTGAACCCCGCATCAGGCTCTCTGCTCAGCATGGAGCCTGTTTCCTCCTCTCTCTGCCTACTTGTGATCTCTGTCTGTCAAATAAATAAATAAAATCTTTAAAAATTTCTTTTTCTATTCATTTTAGTAAATACCAAGGCATGTAATTGCTGGATTGTATGATAAGAACATGTTTAGGGATGCCTGGGTGGCTCATTCAGTTAGATGTCTGCCTTTGGCTCAGATCATGATCCTGGAATCCTGGGATCAAGTGCTGCATTGGGTTCCCTGCTCCTCGGGGAGCCTGATTCAATCTCTCCCTCTGCTCCTCTCCTCTGCTCATGCACACACACACACTCTCTCTCTCAGGTAAATAAATAAAATCTTAAAAAAAAACCAACAACCATGCTTTGTTTTCCAAGAAACTGCCAAACTGTCTTCTGCATTGGCTGTGCATATTCTATTCCCACCAACAATGAATGAAAGTTCCTATTGTTCCACATCCTCACCAGCATTTGGTGTTGTCAGTGTTTTGGATTTTGGTCAGCCCCAAGTCCAAAAAGTTTTTCTACAAGTACATTGGTAGCAGTGAGAGAGAAAGAGCTTTGCCAGTTATTGGCTATGCAGGAAGGACAGTTTTTCCAGAGTATTTAGAATTACTGATTTCATCGGGGTGAAGAATAGCCTTGGAGAGACTTAGTAGAGAGTGCTTTCTAATGACTCTACCACGCAGCCAGCACAGTGAAAGACACACTCTCTCCTCGAATTCTCCTTGCACCCCTTGGACAGGGTAAGACTGTACCCCTACTTAATATACAAAAAGAATGGAGTTCAGGAACTTGCCAGAGATCAAACAGCAAGCCGAAGAGCAAAGATGTGACCACCAAGCTTTCCAACCCGCAGGCCCAGCCGCGTTTCTACTACCCCACATTGCAGAAGGCAGATAATTATCCCCTAAATTACTTTTCCTCAAGGATCAATTTCACTTGGCCTCCCAGGACCTTCACTGTGAAGGGAAGGCTGTATTAGGTGATCTCCAAGGACCCTATAAACTCCAGCACTGCCAGAGGCTTCATGTGATTTTTAAGCCAAGATGGGGCTGGTTTCACAAACTGCTTAGATAGAGAAAATTGCCTTTAATGCTCTACCTCCAATATAACTTGGAATTAACTGCCTTGACTTTCCCATTTCAAAAAAAGGGACCTGTACCAAGACCACCACTTGCTTCTCTCCAAAGACATCCTACATTCGTTCCTGAGAGACATATTTATAACTAAACGAAAAATGAAGATTGATTATAATGTCATAAGAAAAAGCAGGGAACAAACTATTTTGCCAAATCTAACAAGTTTATCACTCCTCTTTGAAAGTATTCTTTTAAAAATGCTGATCACTATGTACTAAGTAGAGGAATTCAATCTGAGGCAAAGTATAAGGAAAGGGCTGGGTACCTCACAATCTCAGTCTTCTTCCCTTCTTTGAAGTGTGGGAGCTAGAGTCTCACTCGCCCCGCAGAGGCAGAGTGGTGCCAGGAGTATGGGTGGTAAATACTTAAATTCAGTGTCAACTGACCTTTACTCTGTGCCAGATAGTATATTAAACTTTGAAGAAAAAGATGGCCAAGATATAGTCTTTGCCCCCAAGAGCTCCTGGTCTTTTCTGGAGATCTTTGTTTCTATCATAACAGATGTAAGTAATGACTTTCATATCCCTGGAACACTAAGATAAATGATCACAATGTTCAGTTATATATAATTCACATTCTGGAGCTATACCTCCACCACTTTCTCACTCGCTCTTTCGCTCGCTCTTTCGCTCGCTCTTTCTCTCTCTCTCATACGTATATATATATATTGAAATAAGGAAAGCAAAGCCAGCATATCTAATTCATAGTAAGAGTGAACTAGCAATGATGATCTTGGCTTTCTTTAACTCCTAATAAAGAAGGAACATGTTAGAAAATGCGTGTACCTTATTATTAGAGAGGAGCAACCTGCAACCACTCAGTAATGCACAGACACAGCAGTACACGGAACATAAGATGAGGTTGATATCATTGGTCATGTGGGAACTGAGGCTCAAGTTCAGGTCGTTGCATCCTGCCTTGCAGGTTGTAAATCACATGACTCCAGAGGGTGCCATTCACATAGCCTCGGATGTGAACGATGTCCCCGGAATGTGTAATGAGATGAGGCTGCACAGATTGGACTCTAAAGCCAGCTTGGAACCTCTCACATGCCCACTTTGACCAGACTAAACTTCCACCCCACAAATGTCCCTGTGGCCAAACTAGACAGAGTGTTTTTTACAGGTGAGTCCCCTAACCTCACTTCGGCTTTGTGGGGAAGAAGAAAAAAGCAGGCAGAGGTGCTGGTTTTCACTCTACTTAGTCTTTAGGATAACTTGGTTTCTTACGAACCTGGGATCTTTAATACAGACTATGATCCATCTCTAGAGGAGGAAAAACTAAAGTTGAAAAGGTATGTCTTCACCCCCCTTGTTTTCTGTTGTTCAATGGAAAACAGTAATCAAAACCTAGGGCCGATCACATGGAAGGGCCCAGATAGCACAGCACTTGCAAACACCTAGCAGGTGCTGGAGGCATGGGAGTTCTCAGGTGGGCGCAGGGCCACAGGCACCTTCTAGGGACAGCAGGAAGCCCCACCTCTGCTCTGGTGACAGTGTGTGACCTGCACCAAAAGTAGTTCCAAGAGCCCGAGAGGGATGCAGGATGTCTTGACTTTGTCATGGGCTCTCCTGTTCATTAAACCTCCTTTAAAGACTGTGTGAAGAGGGTTTATAAGTTGGGTACTTTGGGCTGTCCTGTGAAAATGACTCCCCTTCCTCCCCATAAATGAGCCCAGATGTTTTGGGCACCTTTTTAAGATATCCTCCTCAGAGTTTCCACACGGAAAGAGGCTGTTAGAAGTAAGTGCTCCTCATTCCCTGAGAAAACTTCCCAGTCGTCATGGCTGCTTCCATTTCCCTGGACAAGCTGCTGTTCCAAAGTTATTTCAAGATGGCAGCAGTAGAAAGATGGATTACCTCTGTCAACAGGGAGTCCTAAAGTTCTGCCATTCACTGAGCAAAGAAACGTGTGCCTGCCATGGGCGGCTGATAAGGGAAGTGGACACAGGATAAACTTCAGCCCAGCCAGCTGACAAAGCTCAAACACAGCCTCTGGAAAAACAGCAGCTCCCGGGCCTCTGCTTTGTGAAGGCAAAGACTGTGGGCTTTGTTTGATTACTAGGCCATTACCGTCAGCGGGAGGCATGCACTACTGAGCGGCTGCTGCCTGCTGTAGAGACAACAGGACAGTTTCCTCAGAGGGAACTAGAAGCCCACGTTGTCCAAAGAGGGTCTTTTACCTCCAACACTTTACCTCGGTCCCTCATCCCCATCCCATGGACCTCTCCATTCTGATTCATTTTAAGGAGCAGACCATGATTTGTAGTGATGAACTTCCCAGCATTATTTCAGAACTGGGTAGCCACTACCACTTGTTGGAGCATCTAGTATGGGCTTCATAAGAACAGCAAAAGTTTTACATGCAAAATCTCACTGAATCTTCACAACACTCCGGTGTTATTAAGCCCAGCATTTTATAGATGAAGACATGGAGGTATAATAAGGTGAAGTGCCTTGCCCAAGTTCACACAATTAGTAGGCAGTCACTCTGGGATTTGATCACCAGCCAGACGGGTCCAGTTTCAAGACCAAATCTTCTTCTGTTAAGGGCACTGCTTCCCTTGCCCCTTCTTAGTCTAAGGAAAGAGGTCCACATTGAGAGAAGCTTCATAGCTTGCAAAGGCCTTGGATCCCCTTGCCTGAATTACAGGTTTGGAGAATCATAAACTGTGCATGCTCCAATGCAATAAAATGATAACCATGGGACACTAATAATAATCACGTCTCCTTTCAGGACTCTCTTCTGTCTGTGATTGTCCCCTTTCAAAAGACTGTCCACTTAGCTCATTCTTATCTTATCTCAGTTAATCAAGTCATATTTTGCTTTTCTCTGGCTCCTATTAAGATCTCCTTGAAGCCCCCCCCCCCCCCCCGCTAGATAAGCCTCCCGGGGTTCTTTCCCTTTGCCATTAGTCACAATTTCCTAATGTTGAGCTTCTGCCAGAAGACAGAGGAAGCAGCTCCAAATGCAAGTGATTAGCTTGTGTGTGGGGCTTTGACACAAAGTTTTGGTCACTTACAAAGGCAAACTCACAGCTGGCCCAAGGGCAGTTGCTTGTCATTTTCCATCACTGAAAAAATGCAAATCCCAGTAACTAGTTGCTTCAAAACATCTAGTCCCCTCACTTCTGTGGGGATAACGAGGCAGACATCTGAAGGCGGTTACTGGATCTCCACAACATTCAGGGCAGTCTAAGAGCTCAACTAATCAAGGCAATGTGTACATTATTGAGTGCTGTATTTTAAAAAGCACTGACGGTCCATTAGGACCAATCATCCAACCATACAGAGATTTGCAAATGAAACTTGTTATTCCTGTGCCATTTCTTTGACAAACATCCCCGTCATTGCAATGCAAGGTCCAGAGCAAGAACACAAAACTGCACAGGAAACTTAATGAAAACTGTTATCAAAAAGAACAGTTCTGAATTGGATTTAAGTACGTTCCTCAAGTGGCCATTATTTTTTAACAGGCATGGAAATACTATATTTTTATTAATGGGTTTCTATTTATCTCTGGGACTTTAATACCATATTTATTATGCTTTCCTTCAACCAACATTTCACTGAACACCTACTACGTACTTGCAAGACAATAGGAATGCCAAGAGAGTACACTGAAGCCTACTAAGGAGTTCACTGTCCCATAGGGATGACACACATTGTCTCAGGAAGGTTTAACCAGGTTGCAGTGACATACAGTCCCAATACCTCATTGGCCAAAATTAGCAAAGATTTCTGTTCATGTTACATGTCTATTGTGAGTGACCAGGAGCCTAGGATGATGAAGCAGTCCACCATCTTTAACATTGCCAGTCAACATTCTAGAAGAAGAAGAAAAATGTCTGAAGAGCCTTACATAGGCAATGCCATGTAAGGCAATTCCATTCCAGAAATGACACTCATCTCTTCCACTCTCAATTCATTGTTCACAACTAGTCATTGGTCCCATCCAACCATTAAGAAACTAAGAAGGACAATTCTTTTTTTTTTTTTAAGGTTTTTTTTTTTTTTAATTTATTTGACAGACAGAGATCACAAGTAATCAGAGAGGCAGGCGGGTCGGGGGGGAAACAGGCTCCCCGCTGAGCAGAAAACACAATATGGGGCTCGATCCCAGGACCCTGGGATCGTGACCTGAGCCGAAGGCAGAGGCTTTAACCCACTGAGCCACCCAGGTGCCCCTCAAGAAGGACAATTCTACCTTAAAGCTAGATTTGGGAAGATCCAGAAACATTTGAAGAACAGTCTTAATGAATACCACATACATGTTAGCAGATAATTGTGATACAATGAGAAAAGTGCTATAATAGAAAAATGGGAAAAAGAAAGATCAATAAACTCACAAATTTCATGGAGTAATTACAAGAAGTTCCCATAAGAGGTAGCATTTGAGTTTAATGTTGAAGGGTGAACATTGTCTTTCTGGGGAGCTAAGATATGAGCATTCTAGAAAAAGAGGCATTGCTAAGGCAGAGAACAGGAAAACACCTTTCACTAGAAGATTGCAGGGAAATTCTGTGTGGCTGAAGCACCACATCTGGGAAGGGGGGCTGAGGGCAGGAGGCCAATTGTGGAGGATATTTGCCTTCCTTGGGAGTTTGGTCTCACCCTGCAGGCAACAGCAGATAATAGAGTGTCTTACAGGGGAGAGGTGTATGGTGGAGTGTTAGGAATATGTTTGTTTGTTTTTTAGGAAGATAATACAGAGGAAGCAGGGATGAGGAACTGGACGGGAGAGGGAGCCCCGCTAAGGGGCTGTGGCTGTAATTCAGATGATAGACAGTGAGCCCTGCTTCTGGCCTGCCAGGAAGTCTGAGACATACAAGGCATTTTTGAGGAAGAACTGATCAAACCCTAATGTTTTCTCAGGAAAATCATTGTTTTGAATTAATGGGGGGCTGATGGATGACAAGGAAACCTTCAAGACCACTTCAAGGCTGCGATTTAAGAAATGAGGAAATGCTACACCACTCCCTTAGACAGGGAATACAGCTGGAGATGAAAAACTTGTAGGCAGGAAGATGATGAGCTCAGATTTGGACATGTTGAACTTGAGGTGCCGGTGGAGATGCAGGCTGAGGTGGCCACCGGAATATAGGGCCCTGGAGTCTAAATCCATTAGGAGATACAAATTTGGGATCAATGCAATTTGCAAATAATGCATGTGTCATTGGTAGCTGAGCCCTACTAATACAGTGTCTCCCAGAGAAAACTGAAGAGTTCAGTGCAAATACATAGAAACATTCTGAAGTTGGTTTTGTTAAACATTTAAATACATATGTATATGTCTAGTAAAAGCTCAGGGGTAAAGGGTTTGGGACTATCTCATCCATCCAAATGCCCTGAGAAAATTACTTCCACAATTTCAGTTAATATCTACCCCCATCGAAGCAAAAGTTTCTTGCCTAGGAAAATGTAGATAATTTAGAACAAGGAAATGTATATATTTCACTCAGAACTGATTTGATGTTTAACCTGAGGAAAGAATTTTGAAACCAAACTTTTAATGACAATTATAAGTAATCAATGCAATTTTTTAAGTGAATAATCAAGTTTACAGGGTTTCTGCAAATTTGGGTGGCCATCTGTAGGAATTTTCAATAGACTGGGTTTTTTTTTCCTTTTAATTTTTAATTAAATTGGCCTAAGTCAGCAATCAAGGTTTCCATGTTACTGTGTAATGTATAGGGTAGCAAGTACACTGGGCTCCCACGAGCTCCAAAAGAGACCATTTAGAAGGCCAGAGGGAGAAATCTGAACTCTCATTGTCAACGTTCCAAGAGATAAACAGAGCTTTATAAGTCATTCTGAGGCAACGGGATCAGGGTTTTTAAATAAATCATATTAATATGTGAATAAGACAAGCATTATTCTCTTCTTTCAAAATTTAATAGAGCTTTTGTTTTTGCCAAGTAGGAAGGTGACTGTTGAGCTGTGTGGCTAGGAAGCACATCTTGGACTTTCTGGTCTTACCTCTCCTGTGCATGCCCGGGTTACACCTGCTTTCTAAGTAGTTGACCCTGACTCCTGGGGTCAGTCCACCTCAGGCCAGCTCCGGCAGTCCCCAGTGGCTAGCTACCTGCTACAGCAAGAAAACAAAACAAAACAACAACAACAAAAAAAGCCTGTCTTCTGGGATGCATACCATCTAAGAATTGGTAACAATCCACCCATTTCCAGAAGTGAGAGGAAAGAATAAGCAGGTTGATTCAATGAGGCTGTTTTCTAAGTTCGACTTTTTCCTAAGCCCAGGTGACTGACAGGGAGAGGTTCAAGTCTGTATTCTTTATATGAAGGTCCACAAAAAAGAGTGTGAGTCTGTCTAAACCTACTTTTCCTTCCCTTGCTAATCTATGTTCTAAAAAGCACTGGCTTTCAAACTTCAGGGCCCTAGGAAATACATACAAATACCACTGAAACAAGTTTCACAAAACAGCATTTGCCTGAACAGTGTGTGATGTGCCTGACATTTCCCAGTCTGTTCTGTTTCATGTAGAAAGGTCTACTTGTGTCCCTCTAAATGACTTATGACTCACTAATTAACTTTGACCCTCAGTTTGACATGTAGTATTGTAGAGTATCCCTTCCCCAAATATACATTTAAATCTACATAGAAGAAAGCAAAAAACGTTGGTAATGCTTTGAGGCTCTCAACAAGTACATGGAACTATTGAATCTCTGAGGTTCTCTATTCCGGGGTGGTTCTCTTCCATTTCACAGGGACACTGAGCATATTCCAATGGGCCTCAATTCTGTGGAACCAACTGTTGCTTTTGAATGAATTTTCACCACCAGCATGTTCACTCTGTTTGGACTTCACCTTCTCAAGCAGAGCCCCACCCTTTATCCACTCAACTTCCAGCTAAGAGACTCATGATTTGGGGGATTCTAGACTAGCATTATTCAATAGAACTTTCTGTGTTGATGGAAAAGTTCTAGACCTGCACTGTCCACTGGCCACTAGGAACAAGTAGCTAGGAACATTTGAGTTGTGGCTAATGAAACTGAGGAACTTCATTTCAAATTTTATTTAATTTCAATTATTTAAACTTAAGTAATCACGTTGTAGTTAGTAATTACCATAGCGAATAGTACCAGCTCTAGATAAACCCTCAAAATATGTTACCATTTCTTCAGTATATATCTTCCCCTCTTATTGCTTATAGCTAATTGCATTGACATCACATTGACTTTGCACTCTTCACACATTACCTTGTTCACTTGTGGTCCTTTCAAATCATGTTTATGGATAAGTGATTTAATCCATGCATTCAGTATTCTCCATTTTCCTGCCATTTTCATTTTTTTAAATGAATTTTTCCTTTTATTTCCATCACAGTCTCATCTTCCTAGGCCTTTCAACATACTCATTTTTGCAATATAATTTGATGCTTTTTTTTTTCCATTTAGAAAAACCTGAACACTAATCACAGACTCAGTATGCAAACTATGGGCTGGTGAACAAGCAGTGGTCAAGATTGAAGTGACCAATTCCCAAATGCTATTTGGTGGTGGTAGGTGGCGTAGACTTGTTTTGGCCCTGGATTGTACCTTTTTTGCATCTATATGTTGGAAATGTGTACATTTTGTATCTGAAATTGGAGAGTATGTAAATAGAGAAACTAGTGTACTTAAACAGAGTAAGATGTTGAGGAGTAAAAAGTGTCTAAGAAGACACTTTTTGCCTTCTAAGGAGCTTTTGATTGAGGAAGGTAGATAAGCATTGGTAGAAGAACTTCCCTATGAGACTTGTTAAGAGATGACACTGTGAGAGTGGTATAGTATTAACAGTATTGGAGAAAGAAGAGTTCTGAGTTGGGAATGGAGGTATTGAGGGCTTCTTAAAAGAGGTAACTTGGGGGCGCCTGGGTGGCTCAGAAGGTTAAGGCCTCTGCCTTCAGCTCTGGTCATGATCCCAGGGTCTTGGGATCGAGCCCCACATGGGGATCTCTGCTCAGCAGGGACCCTGCTTCCCTTCCTCTCTCTCTGCCTGCCTCTCTGCCTACTTGTGATCTCTGTCAAATAAATAAATAAAATCTAAAAAAAAAAAAAAAAGAAGAGGTAACTTGTAAGCTGGGTCTTATATATTGGCACTCATAAGCATTTGGGGACGGGGAAGAGCACTCCAGGCTAGGAAACACAGTTAAGGAAGAATTATAGATAACTTAGCCTTCTTTGAACAGGCAGCACACTCAGCTATCTAGTGTCTTAATGTCTAATGTGTCTAATCAGACCTGCATTTTAGGAAAATACATTCATCCACAAATATTTACTTTGGACAGCAAGATAAAAATAATTAGTTAGAGGGAAATAAAACTGGAGCAGGGAGATCAGCTCCTTGAGTAATGAGATAAAGTAAGAAAAGTAACAATCCTCTAAACCAGGAGATGGCAAACTGTCCCATGGACTGTATCAGACCAAAAATCTGGTTTTGCAACTACAGTTTTACAGAAATGCATTCACATATTGCCTATGGCTACTTTCATGTTCAATAGTTGCCACAAGGACAGTATGACTTGCAAAGCCTAAAATATTTACTATCAAGCTCTTTCAAGAAGTTTGGCAACCTGGGTTGTAAACTAGAGTACTGGGAGCAGAGAGGGTGGAATGCACTAGGAAAATGATGGCAATGAAATCTACGGGATTCAGAGACAGGTGGCACCATGGAATTCATTGACCAGGGAAGTTTAATTCAAGGATCTTTAGGGTCCCTAGCCGGGGAGACATAAAGGAAAGCAGTTTTGTTAGCTGAGATAGGGATGAGAACACAAGCTAGGAATTAAAAAAAGGGGAGGAGTGACATGTTTTTGAAGCACCTGTGGCCCACACACACACGTGAAGATGAACACACTCACCTCTGGAGCCAAGGAGAGACACCACAGCTGGACACATAGACTCGAGGGCTGTCCACCTAGAGTTTAGAGGTGATGAGAAGATGATGGACCCAAGAGAAAAGAAAGGAGAGAACAGGAACAGACAGAAACCTGGGAGGACATGCCAATTTAAGCAGTACACAGAGAAAGGAGAACCAGTGAAGGATTCAAAAGAAGGGTGGGAGGAACAGCATGGCATTATGGAAATAACAGGAGGCAAAAAACATACAGGAGAGAGGATAGCCTAGAATCAAAAGCTATCCTAGGAGTCAAACAGAATGAGAAGGTGACTGAACATATCAAGGGCATCACTGTTGGTATTTGCAGACAGAATCCAAGGAATGAACAGAAGGAGAACAAATTGTGACAGCAAATGAAAACTAATCCTTTCAGACCTTTAGCTATTGAAGAAAGATAAAGACAGCTGGAAGAGAGAGCAGGTCAAAGGAGGTCTTTCTTGAGGAGAGGAGAGCTTTGGGTAAGCTTATTTTACACAAATCTCAATAGACTCTAGCATGAAGACATTTCCCAGACTTTGGACAGTTTACAAATCACTCAGAAGTCTTCGTTTGCTCCCTTTGGAACATACATCACTGCTATGGTCTGAAAGGTGGATGCTTCTGGAACCCAAGCACAAGCTAAATGAAATGCTCCTTCTAACTCAACCTAAAAATCTTCTTAAGTTTCCTAAAAGGTACCAAAACCTTTTTAAGATCTTCATGTCAAGAGCTTCCTATCCTTTGAGTTTCAAAGGTGGCAAAAGTCATGTGGAAATTTGCAAGGTTGAGGAGATGTTAATATCTGGAGTCTTTGACTTCTCCAAGTGGAACACGACTCCCTCTTAAGCCCAGAAGGTTTGCCCCCAGACTTACCCTTATGGGATCCAGGGTTGTAGCTCTCAAGTGTGTGCCTCTTCTGCTGTTGTTGTCTTTGAACCATCATTTTGACATTCAATCGTTGATAGTTTTACCTTAGAGAGAATGGAATAGAAACTAACAACTTTCAGGTTTGGAACCAACTGGTAAGGAAGGCAAAATGGATAGAGAAAAAGCAACAGTCTTTCATGTCATCATTCAGTTAGTGATCAAACTATGCCGGAAAGACAACCTACCACTGATCTTCTGCTCATGCAAAATAGCTCATGTCCCTACTGCTTAAGCCACGTTGCATTGTGGTTTTATGATGTTTGTAACTAAGATCATTCCTACTAATATAGTTTATTGTTTTCTTTCTTTTCCCCTCTTTAGGAAGCAATGTCTGAATGAAAGAAATTATCTCTAATTATAGAAGTTTAGGCCTTTGAAGTTGGGGAGAGTATTTTTAGAATACTCAGAAGCCAGGCTTATTCTCTCTATATTCTTTGTTTTTTCCTTGCCACCCTGCCTATGCCAGGCTCTCCTTCGAAGCTCAGTTCACTCGGCACCTTGTCTTTGAAGCTCTCTCTGAATTCCCCCTCTTCCATTCTCCAAACCAAAGTAGATTTTCTCCCTTGATGCCTTTGTGTATACAAATTGCATATCATTTTGCATTTTTTTGTACAAGTCTGTAAGACTCCCAGCTTCCCAGAGGCCAGGTTGTCATATCTTTTTTTTTTCCCCTGTATCTCCAGTGCCCAGCACAAAAGTACTCGATAAAAGTATCAAGGACTGAACTGTGTCCAACCAAGGTTTATATGCTGTACCTCTGAACCCCAATGTGACTGTATTTGGAGATGGGGCCTTTAAAGATATAATTAAGGTTAAATGAGGTCATGGGGGAGACCTAATCCAATAGGACAGGTGTCCCTGTAAGAAGAGGAAGGGACACCATTGATACAAAGGAAAGGCCATGTGAGGACACAGAGAAAGGAGTCATCTGCAAGATGAGACTGCAAGAAGTCTCTGCAAGAGACAGACTTCAGGAGAACCCAAGCTTGATGGCACCTTGATCTTGGACGTCTAGTCTCCAGAACTGTGAGAAAATAAACTTCTGTTGCTTAGTCCTCCCAGGCTGTGGCATTTTGTTGTGGCAGCCTGAGCAGATGAATACAAAAGGAGTGTTGAGGGCGCCTGGATGGCTCAGTCGGTTAAGTGTCTGTCTTTAGCTCAGGTCATGGTCCCAGGGTCCTGAGATCGAGTTCTGTGTTAGGCTCCCTGCTCGGTGGAGAGCCTGTTTCTCCTTCTTCCTCTGCTGCTCTCCCTGATGATGCTCTCTCACTCTCTCTGTCAAATAAATTAGAAAACAAACAAAACAGTGTTGAATGAATGAATGAATGAGCTTCCTTTAAGAAAGGTAGTTCACACATCCACATTCATCTACTGCTATTAAAGCAATTAGGTGCTTCCGCTATTCCAAGAGTATGCTTTCAACACAACTCTGACAAATTAATTTTATTTTGGCTAAGAAAAGGAAGAAAACAGCCTATCTCTTTGCCATGGCAAACATACAGAAAGGTATTTTTTCCTTAAGTGCTTTCATATCCCTAATTTCTGACTTTTTCTCTTTTAGGTTTGCTTTACACAGAGAATGATGAACCCAGTGGAGACCTGGGAACTATACGCAAAGAGGAAATATGACCAAAGAAAGGGGTCGCTTTCATCTCCCATGAAAGCAACGCTGTTTTTGTTGATACATATGGAAAAAATCAGGGCCAATTATGCATTGTGATTTGGCACTGGGGCTGCGGGCTCCCCACAGGCCTTTTCTTCCTTTCCACAGATATACCGTTACAGTCCACGGGAGCCCTGTGCCCTCTGTTCCTGGCAAGGCCATTCCTCGGCGAGATGGACTTAGCCAGAGGCGTCTCTGTCACTGTCAGGATGGGCTTCAAGTGCAAACAGCTTTTCCTGTCTGTTGACTCTAAGGAAGAAGAACCGTACTTGGTCAAGGTGGAACCAAGTTAGGCTCCCAGTGGAGACCATCACACACTGTTTCACACAGTGGATGTGGGTACCCTTGTCTTGGCACCCTCTCGAGCCTCAAGGGAACTTCAAAACTGCTCCAGTCTTCCTGGTGTTTCACCAGGAGCTTATTTCATGTGAGCTTTGGGTGGATAATGATCAATCCCCTTTTCTAATCTCCTGGTCTAAAACACTGATATTCAGATTTTTTTTTAAGATTTTATTTATTTATTTCATAGAGAGAGATCACAGGTAGGCAGAAAGGCAGGCAGAGAGAGAAATAGAGGAGGAAGCAGGTTCTCCGCCGAGCAGAGAGCCCGATGCGGGACTCGATCCCAGGACCCCGAGATCATGACCTGAGCCGAAGGCAGAGGCTTAACCCACTGAGCCACCCAGGTGCCCCGATATTCAGAATTTTTGAAGAGAATATCAGGGTGTTAGTAGACCTGGTTCTGGACCTGCTATCTGCTAACTTACTGCGTGACTTTGGGCAAGTTCCCGCACCACTAAGAACCTCAGTCTCTTTATCTATGAAACAAAAGGGTTGGACTGAGTGTCTCCCAGCTGAAACCATCTCCTGTGCTGCCCACTACAGTACCAACTAACCACATGTGGCTGTTTAAATTTAAATTAGTTAAGTGAAATTTAAAATGTAGTTCCTCTGTCTCACATTTCAAGGGCTTTAATAGCCACATGCGTCTAGTGACTCCCATTTGAACAGCACAGATAAAGCATATTTCCATCAGTGCAGAAAGACCAACTGGACAACCTGGGTCTAATGTTCTCATTTTATCATGACTACAAATAGATGATTTCATAACAAAGCATGACAGTTGATTAGTACCTTTGTGTTTATTGTGTGTTTTAATACATCATAACATTTTACAAAAGATTTTATTTATTTATCCGAGAGAGAGCGCACGAAGCGGGGGAGACAGAGGAGGAAGGGGCAGAGCAAAGGGAAAAAGCAGATTCCCCCTGAGCAAGAAGTCAGGACCCTCAGATCATGACCCAAGCTAAAGGCAGATGCTTAACCAGCTGAGCCACCCAGTTACCCCTTCAATGCATCATAACTTTTAACCACCCAAAATAAGTAGGAGAGGAATTACTATACCTACCTTATCCGATGAGGGCCCTAACTCGAGGACTAAATGAGATCAAACTCCTGTCAGGTCATGCTGCTGATGACCGCAGCACTTTCCAAATCCAGTGCTCTCTCTAACACCTGGCACTAAGCCACAGGGCAAAGATGTGTGTGGCCTGTCTAAGGTCACTCCAACCCATGGCAGCACGGAAAATAAGACCCAGCCGTTAAGAGCTGATCTAGTGACGCAGTGCCCTAGTTTTTATTTTATCTCCACATACCCTCACTGTGTGGTGTGACCACAGACCAGTTATTTAACATCTCTGGGCTCCCTTTCCCTCATCTGTCAAATGGGAATGGCGACGGTAACCACTGCTTGTGAGAATTCCAGGAACAGATGCAAATGAAGTACTTAGCTCAGGAAGCCAGGCACATAACAACTGCTCACTAAAAGTTAGCGACTGTGAAGACGACCATTAGCACTACCTTTATTCTACCCTGGGACTGCATTTCCTCTCCACCCCCAGCGGACCCACAGATAGCCCTTGCACACTTCCTGCCAGCTTATCTAAGGAAAGACGACGTTACTCTTACACATAGACAACAACTCCTTTTTTTGAAACCTACTGAGTGATTTGGCCTCATAACCTCCCGCAGCCCTGAGTTCCCCGGATTAATTACAAGTTGTTTAGGAAGAGCTCTCTCAGAGGGATTGCATTAATCCGCCTGGGCAACGTGCCACAAGCAAATGGCTTTTCCCTTTTAATTTTTCCAAAACTCTTTGGTGCCAGGAACACATCACATGCCTGCCCCCAAGGAAGGCCTGACACAGTAGGTGCCACCAGTGCGTGTGCGGGTGAGGGGAGCAGCTACAGAGCCCCCTGCAGGGTTTCTCCCCCAGAGCAGGGCCCAGCAGCCTGACTGCAAAGCTGGCTCTACCCAGCATGAGTTTCGTCTTCTGGAAAAGGCACGGCAGACACGTGTCTCCTGGTGATGACTTTTCCTTCCCTGTCCCACCACAGTGGAGTGCCTCAAAGAACAATATTTATGCGGATGGAGCCACAGAGCATGGGGGGCCAGGCTACAGAGCCTGGCTCTACAAGAGCTTAGGGGGTGGGGGGCTGCCCCCAAGCGGGGCCGGCAGGGCACAGGCCTGAGTCCACAGGTGTTTCCCGCACCCCGCCCACCCTTCCCTGGGGCCCAACCCAGGGCCGAGGAAGTAAGCAAGGATCCTTTGGCCATGCTTCCTTTCTCTAGGAGCCAGCAATGGAACTGTGGTCAGACCCTTAGTGTCTCTTGAGGCAAGAAAATGAAGCGTTTTTGCTACCTGACACAGCCACGGAACATCGCGGCCTATGAGGGGTGACGCCCAGCATTAATGGGGCCCCTCTGCAGAGTCTATCTGCCACTACCACAGAACATCTCAACCCGAGCCACACGCACACCCACGGGGAAGAGCCACACACGTGCTCGTTCGTTTGTTCATTCGTTCATTCAACAATAACTTCCTGAGCACTTGGTCTTGGGAGGATTCTGAGATAAGTAAAACCCAGTGCCTCTTGCAAGAACCTCAGAGAGCAATGGGGAAGTGGAGGAGAGAAAAATTAGGTGACAGTAGGGAAGTGCTCAAACTGAGACCCCAGCAGAGGGCTAAGAGACACACATGGGTCCAAGGGAATGACATGGGAGTTGGGTCTCCATGGCTGGATGAGAATTTAGAGGTGCTGGTTTGGGGGCAGAAGGATGTCGGGAAGAGCTCTTTGTGCAGCCTGTCAAAAACTGTACAGACTTTATTCCAAGAGATGGGGAAAGACTTTGGTGGGCTGTGAGGAGAGGTGGGATGTGATCTGAATACTGTTCTCTTGATAACAGATTGTTGAGGAGAAGGGGAAGGATGGAAGCAAGACTGGTTTGGGAGGCTCTTACAATAATTCAAATGACAGACAATGAAGGAAAGACACACGCAGGCATTCTCCCATCCACTTGTGATATTCTTTGCCATCTGGCCAGACCAAACCTTCTCCCTCCTTCAGCAAGGACGACCCTCAAGAAATAATTATAGTCTCTAGCTTCCTATTCCTTGCTCTAATTTTCTTCCACATCTTCAAATAACCAGTAGGCTCATTGAGTTTCCCTTCATAGCATGCTCTCTGAATCTAAGGACTTCGCAGAGTGCCCATTCCATCTCGCCGTCTCGGTCATAGAAACCCATTCTGTGGAATCAAGGGGACCTTGCTTTGGAGAATAATATTGGATCAAGCCAAACTTGAGCACAGGGGAATCCTAAAAACCCCACAGACCCAAGTAGTTGTCTGAGGCTTCAGTACGAGAGATAGGGAATGGCAGATACCTAAACTCCATGAGAATACAATAGACGCTATTCTTTCTGGAGTTCTTAGGAGAGACCCCGGCTGTCTTACGGCAGACTCTCTTTTGTTTCATTTCTCTCCCTTACATGGTGAGCAGTGTCCTTCAAAGGAAGCATTTAGAGGAAAATGTCTCCACAGGCCTGATCCTTTTCTTTGAAAACATAATAACGCTCAAGAATGACAACAATGTAAATCACCAGAATCATTAGGCAGAATCTCAATGAATTGAAATTGCTTACATCAGGGTAAGATTAGGTCAGCTGCCTTGAAGGGAACCAGAGCGCTGGGGTTCGTGGACTCCCAGCCTTTCAAAAGCAAATATTGTCAGAGCGGCACCGTCTCAGTAGCCTGGATAGTCAAGCCTGATAAGCCCATCCTTGTCTGGAAAGGAACAAATTACCCTGCCACTCAGTGTCTGAGACCCCTTTATTACCCATCCAACAAAGACAAATTACCCTGGAAATGCTGATAGGATTGACCCTCCAAAAGGGCTAGGTCTGTCCCACAAGCATGAGCTACCTCTGCTCATAAAATTTGGGTGGAGGGGACAGGGCTCCCCAGAAAGTCCAAGATGCTGCCTCATGAGGAAAGTTACATTCAAATCACCGAGCAAACCCAGGAAGGTCTGAACACCCCAAAGGGGATGGAAATCCTCTGAAAAGCAAAATAGAGCCATTATGTCTCAGGCTTAGGAAAAGCCAGAGAGATTCTAGTGCCTGAAACAAATAACAGGAAAAATATGTCAGATGTGTGGTTGCGGCATAAATCATGAACAAAAACACAATTATAAGACTCCGGAGGAGCGGGAGGAGCCTTCGCTTGAGTACGACTCTCGATAACTATCAAACACAATTTTCACCGCCGAGGAGTGGGCAGTTAGTTTGTAACCACATTTATTTTAGGATGTCAGGAATGACTTGCCCTGGGAAGCCATGGTGCCCTCCTCTTTTTTTTTTCCTCCTTTGTAATAAAGTAACATTTATCTTCAAACAATTGGGACTTGATTCCTTCTGAGAGTAGAAGGTACTCCAGATCTCCAGTGACCCAGACAAGGAAGGAGAGAATGGCCTGGGGGATTAAATGTTGGTGCAAGTCCCGAGTTTGTGTCTGAATCCCACATTCCATTTCCTGGCGTCCTTCCCTTCACAGGCGAGCCTTGGTGAATCCGATTTGTGCTTCATGATTTGGGCCCTCCTTTGCACCATCTCTCCTGAAGGGGTGAAGCAACCACCTCGTGGGTGAAAGGGCAGTGTTTAATGCTTGGGTTGGGGAGGGTTCAAGTTCAAGCCCCGCCACTTATTAGTTGGATAGTCTTGGGGAACTTGTGTAATAACTCCCTACCTGCTACCCTTTGCAGTAAAACAGGAATACAAATAAAGCCGTCGAGAAGATTAAATTAGATCTTCCATGTAAACCACTCTGCTCTCATGAAATATCTGCAGAATCGAATTAAGACTAGACTGGAGATGAAGAGAAGGAAAGAACAAGGGTCTGCATAATGCATGAAATGTAAGCCTCAAACCCCTGGTCCCTGGGTAATCGAGAGCAGACCTAATAAAAACAGTAGTGACTATCCAACAGCAATCCATTTTCATTTTGGAGATAAATATTTTTATATCTTAAAAACTAGCAAGAGAAAATGATTTAAGATGGGTAACAATCAAGAGGGCCAGTTATAATTGTCGCCAAAATAGAAGCAAGTGACTCAAAGTGGCCCAGGCAGAAAGAAATACCTAGGAAAGGTTTAGCTGCCGCCTCTGAGCATAGTCATTCTCTGCTACACAGCAAGGAATCCTCTTGGTCCATCATAGGGTGTTTAAAATAGAGGATACAGGATCCAGCCTTCTCAGGAAACGAGAGGCCCAGAATGGAAAGGAAAGGTCCAATGATTCATTTTTATGATGTTATATGATTCTCAAATATTATTTAAATAATACTAGCTCAATGAAGTATCCCCATTTTACAGATGAGGAGCTTGAGGCTCAGGAACGGACCAAAAATCATGTTACCAGTTAGGTGCAAAAGCTGGGATTACACCCAAGTTTGTCTGACTTCCAAGCCAGTGCATCCAAACATCGGGGGGGGGGGTGTCACTATACACACACAGTGACACACACACACACACACACACACACACACACATGCACACACACACGTGGAAAGAGATATCGATTAATCTACTATGCCCATTAACAAGTCAGTCTTTCATTAATAACAGATGGAAATGACGGTAAAACGACCTTTATTGTTTCCCTTACTGGGTCTTTCGGCCCCTCCCCCCACTCCCCAATAATGCAGTTACCCTCAGGCATGTTTCTGTGAGGCAATTTGAGGTTTCAATGTCCCAAATGTCAAGCTGCCAAGCAGGAAAGGAAAGCCAGTTTTAACAATGCATCTCATTTTTCACCTAATTAGTACCAACACACTTAGGGATGTTAAGGGTGAAGTCTGAGCTGTCAGCTGCTGGCAAACACAGACCCATCAGTGTAAATCTCATCCCGGACCGGGGACGGGGTGGGGGTGTTTCCCCAGTTGAAGGCTGTTGTTCTTGGCTGGGTAGTTGACAAAACAGGGTCCCTTCCCTTCTATGTGTCTGGTTCTGGGTGAGTCTGGTGCTGCCTCAAACAAGGCTGACCTTCCTTCCAGCCTGGAAGTTTCCTGTGCTCTTTTACACCTAAGAAGCTTGGCTCTGAGGGAGTGAAGCGACAGGGCCACCCCTTCTTTTGCCCGCGGAATAGAAGCTGCGTTCTATCAACTGTCCACCATTACGGATTCTCCCTGTGCTCTATTTACAAAATGGAAACAGATGAATTCAATCAAACATAAGCCCCCCGAATTATGGCTTCCTTTATACCTTGTGGTAAAGGAGTTTATACATAATTGGCACATGATTTTCTCCAGTGGTTTCAAGTTGTTCCCAAACGTAAAAAGGAACCTTTCAGTTTGGGAATGAGATGGTTTTGTTTCAAACCAATCCATAATGCCTTCCAAAGGCAGAGAGAGGGTGGGTCGGCGGAGCGAAACCAGGAAAGCGGCCAGCGGGTCATGGCCTCCTGCTTTAATTGGGGCAGATGGAGGCAGGCGGAGGGTCAGTGAGAAGAGCGGCACAAAACCTCCTTTTGGCACTTGTGGTGGTTCTGGGGAGTGAGACTCGGTTACGTTGGGGATGGAAAGCCACAGAGCCCCCCACATTTACCACTGCAGTCTGCTACTGGACCATGAGATACAGAGGTAAGTCCTCGCCTTTTTTAGGTCAAGGACAACCAACACCCAATGACTCCACCTTCTACAGACTCTATAGATCAAAAACACCTTCCACCAGCAAAAGCCAATTGACATAATTGGCTGGCACCAAAAAGCAACATAGTCATTGTTCAGCTATGTTTACACAAATCTTTAATGAGAGTCAATGCAGAAAACAAGGAAAGACCATTCTACATTTGGCTATAAAAAGCTGGGTTTGGAGCCTGAGAGATCTTCCTAAATTACTATTAACACAGTCAACAGGTTAATATGGGTTCAAGGCTTCATCCAAATGGGGCAGCTAGATCATGATCCGATTACCCTAAGGTAAACAAAAGGGCAATTGTGTTCTCACCCGGGATCAGGAGGCATCTTAAAAGCTCTTTCATATTTATTTTCCACAACTTAGCAAGCTCAAAAGGGAAATGTTCAACTCAGCTAGAGAGGATTGCTTATGTGTTGTGGAAACAGCGGGTCACTCCAGGTTCTCAAGGCATTAAAGATTCATGTAGGAGTTTTACCGCGATCATAGGCCTTAGTGGTTCCAACTGCAAGCTTTCCTCAGAGACGGTGGTTCCAACTGCAAGCTTTCCTCAGAGACAGTGGATATCCTCTATGGGAGGATAGAAGCACCATTTGGTGAGAGAACATCTCGCACAACCCGTTACAGATTTCTGTTTAGGGGCAGGGAGGCCTTTGTTATCAAGAAAGTCTGGATCAATTGTGAACCCATAGTCTTCCAAGCCCAGGAAATCAAATGTGACTCTTTGGGGTGCTACACTGTGTTTGGTTCCTCTCTGGTCCCTCTCCCAGACAAACAGGAGCCAGGAGTTCTGGTCCACAGAGGAGAGTAACCTGGCAGAAGCCCAGTCCAAGCATGCATGAAGTAGTGAAAGCCAAAGGGCTCAGGGTCCTGGGAGAGCTTTGTAAGAATATCACTGAAATTAAAGCCTGGACCGATGGCCCAACTGAGGGCAGTCTATAGGGACCACTGGAAGCAGAGCAGTGGTTTGGAGATTATGAGACAGCCCCTGAGAAGGAGTTCCATGATAACTATTAATGAGACTTGCGGTACACAGCCTCTATGATGACCCCCAATGATCACTACCTCTTGGTATTAAAGCCTCGTGCAACCCTATCCCAAGTGTGATCTGGACCTAGTGAGGAGCTTCTAATGGATAGAATATGGCAGAAGGGACGGGAGGCTATAAGATTACTGTCAAAGTAAACCAGAGCAAAACAGAAGTTAGAGCCATAAAGGCAAACTTTATTCCAGAACTATTGCAATAGAGGAAGAGTGGTCTCACTATAGAATTGGGCACAAATATAGAATTGGGCGCTAAATCCAGGAAGGACAAGTGGGGATTAACGGCCATGGAGCAGGATGATGATCAGTGGGTAGAAAACAACTAAGAGGAAACATGAGGAATGAGGGGCATCTGGCTAACCTGACATAGGAGGATTCTTTCTGAATGCAGTCCAGGGTGGTAAGCTATGGAGGCTTGGGAATGAGGAATTTCACCAGGTATCAAGAGTGGTCAGATACCAAGGGCCGGGGATTCTGGCTAAACCGACTCACTAGGATTCTTGCTAAACCTGGAATAAGCAGGCAAAAGACAGAACCAAGTTCTGACTTTAAGGACACTGAGGAGCCTCACTCCTATTGAGTCAAGAAAGGTCATTACAAAGAGAAGTGGCTTCTGTCTTACTCTTCTTGCTCTCTTGAGGGCTTGCTCTGATGGAATTCAGCTGCCATGTTTGAGATGCCCTATGGAGCGGTCCACATGGCAAGGAACTGATGAAGGACCCCAGCTGAGAGAAAGCAAAGAACTGAAGCTCTCCATCCAGTAGGCTTCCAGGAACTGAATTTTGCTTGGGTGTGGTCCCCCCTCAGCCTTCAGATGAGACCACAGCCACAGCTGACACAACAGTGGCAACCTTGTGAAAGTCCTTTAAGGCCATACCTGCCCTATAGAAAGTGTAACATAAATATTTCTGACTTTAAGCTGCTAGGTTTGGGGGGTAATTCACAGCACAGTAAAAAATGAATATAGGGCCTCTATGGTCCCAGATAGAGAGGGAGTCACTGAAGGTTCTCATGGACACTAGGACATGATGTTCAGAGCCTCTGGGCATCTAGGGGGTGGCCGCCTTAGTGGTTGGGTGATTCCTTCATTTGCTATGGAAGCAAATGTGCAGGAGTCCTGCTGTAACTCACCATCATTAAGCAACACAGCAAATCACAAAGGCCACACAGCGATTGTGGAACAGCGGTACAAAGCAAAGGGAACAGAGAGGAAAACATACCAGGGTATTCTCTCCAGATAAGTTTTATGATTGAAAAGAACAGAATCCATGTCCAGGATAATAATAACAACCAAATGGAAGAAACCCTTAGGGTTTACAAAGTGTTTTATATCTATGATGTCATCTACCCCTCACAGACACCCTAAGTTTCTTCTTGGACCTTGAGGGATCATTTGGAAGGATAAGTAGAGGAGCACAATTTCCTACATACCCAAATCAGAAGGATGGTCCTTGTCTATCTGAGAAGGAGACACTGACCTCTTTGACCAGGCACAAAGTTTCAGGTGAAAAAGGAAGGGGTTGCCTGCCTAGCCAGCTGGATGGGCTGCATCGATCCCAGCCAACACGGAGAAAAGCCACAAGTAAATCACCGTCACACCTGCACCCCAGGGCAGAGACTATCTCCAGTTCTGCCGATGAGGACATTCAATTTTGTGGAGCTTGTCCAAGGTAGCATAGCCAGATCATGGTACATGTGGAAATTGGGCCCAGGTCTACATGACACCCTGTGGCTTTTCTACATCCCCAGTTACGTTGTTGACTACTTAGCATACAAACCCAAATAAAGACCTCTTCTAAGTTGCCAGAGCATTTTCCTCCAGGCCTCCACAGGAAACAAATGAACAAGCAGAATGGGAGAATATTAATAAAGGGGCTTCCACATTTGGAATTCTCTCACGCCCTCTGATGTAAAAGATTAGAATGAATAGACATGCCCCTCATTCCCAATCCATGCTCTAGCTGAAGTTCATTGTCCTACCCCTTCTCCACTCCTCAGTTCCAATCAACTCCAATCCTTTGCTCTCTGACATATGGAGCAAATCTGCTTCTTCTCTCCATTACTGTTTTCACTGCCCTAGTGCAGGGGACACCGTCCCTTCCCTTGATGGCTTCATAACCAGCCTCCTCATCTCTAGGCTGGGGCCTTACCCGCAGAGTGAACCCAGATCCAAACCCAATGCTTGTTTCTTTCAAACCCCAACATGTCTCCCCTATATTACAGGATGAATTTCATCTCTTAAATCACATACACAGTCTTCTATGGAGGGTCTGACCACCATCCATCTCAGCAGCTCAGCTCTTCCCTCTCCCTACCCCCTAGTTTATGTTCCAGCCGTGGCTGGGACGGCTTCTGTTTCCTCAAACAGGTCATGTCATCCCATGCCCCAGACCTTCCCTAGAACTGTTCCTTCAATGGGAACCACCTGTTTCCTCTTACACATTTGACTAAATCCTACTCCATCCCTAAAACCTAAGCATCTCTTCCTGTCCCTCTTTCCCCTCTCCAATATAGTCCCTCCTTCCTCTGTGCTCCCATTAACTCTGGGCATCCACTCACCATCACATCACATTATAGCATCATCCTTGTATGTGGTCTGCCTCCTGTGCCAGCTTGGGGCAGAAGCCTGAACAAAGGAAGGAGCATGAGCAAGTGGCCAGAGTGCTCATAGGCAAAATAAAAAGACAAGCAAAGGGAGTGGGTTTGCACACTTACTTCCTTGGACACAGATTCTGGCTTGCTCATTCACTCTTTTCTCAGGGCAAAATATTCATACAATCGTACCTAAGCAGCCAAATAATAATAATAATAATAATAATAATAATAAAATCAATCAATCAATCAATCAATCCTCTTTCTGGATTCAAACCTAGCATGACTGCTGAGGGGGCTCCAGGCAGATGAGAGGGAATGTCAGGCTAGCAACAGCAAAGTTATGGGTGTGTTTCTCGGAACAGTAATGCCACCAGATGCTCCACTGAAAAGCATTTGAACAGCAAATGGATTTGTAAGGTCCCTAGTATTGTCTCTTTCAGGGTGGGGTGGGGTGCGGAAACATTTGCAAGTCAAATAAATTGAGAAATGCTGCATAATTTTATGTTAAAAGCTCTGAGAAGCTCTGCAGTTGGTTTTTATTTTTTTAAAGGCATATAAATGTCTTTGATCTAACATTCCCCAAATACACTTGATTATGGGCCATCCCTCCCTGTGTCTCTTTTCCACACATCATCCACAGTATTTCCATTCTAAGCACATTTTAAGAAACGCTCGTTGAATGAAAGTGTGTTTAAGCTGTAGAATCAAGCAGACCCTGGTTTGACCAGGTTCTAGCAGTACATGGGGCTCATTTGAATATCCCAACCTGCCTGAATTTCCTCCCCTCTGCCAGAAGCTCTGTAATGTCCACCTGGGAGGTTGTTGTGAGGATTAAAAGAGATACTTTAAGTTCACCACTTGACACTTAGTAAGTATTAGTAATTTGCTCATTCAATTTCTTTCCCCAGCATTGCCTTATTCCCCCCCAGAGCCTTCCCTGTAGGGCCTTAAACCTCTGGTAAAGAGGTAAATGCCAACTGCAGGATTACTTGCTTTTTAGGACACCAAGCAAGCAAACACCACGCTTTACTAATTTTTCCTACCAAATCAGCCTAAAACCATATTTACTGCAGGCAAACCAGCAAACCTTCCTGTTCAAACTGATGGATCGCTATTTCCAAATAATGACTCCTTTTGTGCCATGGATATCAGAAGACCATGACACAGACAATAAAGCAGAATGTCTTGGCGCCCGGGAGACGCTTGGTTATAAATTAGTTCCCCAAATAGAGAGCTGGGGCCACCAGGGTACTGTTCAGAACACACAGCGCACACAACCTTCGTTTTGTTTCTCTTCCCTTGAATAAAAATGTGTCTGATGCTTCACCTACAATGAAAATATTCTACAAGCTGTAAAAAACAAAAGTAATAACATACTTCATAGGCATGCATAACCATGAGATAATTGTGCTTCTCAGTTCGTTGATGTCACCCCCTGCCAAACGGGGTTGTTATAATGTATGCCTTGTTGTGTGGTAGTTCTCCAAAATATTATTCGTAGGAGGTTTATAATAACAAAGTATTACCATAATAAATATTGGTCACAGGAGTCTTCTATCAGAGGAGAAGCTTACTAAACTTACTCACATGCCCTCTCCTTGAATCAAGATTAAATTTCACTTTTTTAATCAAAGATACTAAATCCTAAGAACTCTGAACCTTGAAATTGATACCCTTTTTAGAAAGAAAAATTAGATCGGAACTGTCAGAAGGAGAGATCAAAATGACAGGAGGCAAATTAGATGACGTGCGTATAAGAGGTTTTCTTTAGTTCAGCTGTCAGGAAAACATTGAAGCGTCTTATCTCCCCAAAAGCCCCAAAGCCACCGTCCCAGGCCAGGCAAGCCAAAATTGTTTTAAGAAAAAATAAAGGCACAAAAGGCTTCTTACGAAATTCACATTTAAAGTGTTACTTAAGCCCGCTGCTTCAACCAGTAACAAACGGGGGATCCAGGATGGTGGGTAGGCAAATGAGAGAAGAAATTATTTATACTAAAGATCAAATCCTGTTAAAAAGAACTCTAAAGAGACCAGGGTTGTTTAATTATTCTACCCTATCACCCTATCAAATATTCTTTCAAGTCAGTGGGTCAGGATTTAGACCTTAGAAATTTAATTATTATACATAATTTTGTTGGAGAAGCATTTGTTAGAATGTGATCTGATCTTCAGCTTTGATTGAAAAGAGAGCCTATTTTTTAAAAAATCCCTTTATAATGAAGTAATGGTAACTTCTCTTGAGGGGTCACTGTCTGAAAGTCTCTTGGATCATTTAAAATGGACAGTGCCACAGGCTTAAAGCTGTAGTTAAGAAATAGGTGACATACAGGTTTTTTAAGCTGCTGTGTTCAGAAAGTTAACTGGAATGTGACTTCCTTTCGCCCCTACAAAAACATTCAGAAAGGGTTTGCACGCAAACTCCCTGTCTTTGTAATGAGTACATAGTGATCCTGCGAGAATGAATGACTGGCCCCAATTCTTTCCCCTTCCTGGCCCTGGACTCTTCCTGGGCCAAGTGTACTTCTCTAGCTGCACCAGTAAGGGTTCCATCAGAGAAACAGAATCATGATGAGGGGTATGCTGGATTTATTACAGGGCTGAGACCTTCTGTGATCTCGGGAGTGAGTTAAGCAGTCCCTTGAAGGGCACTGTGCTTGCATCTGGTGCCAGGCCGGAGGCAAGCGAGGCCAGCAGGTGGGCAGAAAAGTTGTATGCAAAGTGGGGCAGAGGGATGGCCAACAGGACGCTCTTGTTCCTACACAGGAGTCTCATTGCCTCCAAGCCCCCAACATTCAAGCAGATCTGAAGAGGAGCTGGTGCATTTCTCCCACCCCCCACACCCCGACACTGCCCACTAGCCCAGCCCATGCTTCAGAGCAGCCAAAGAAAGAAGTCCGGTGGAACCATAGGAGCTGTGCGGTGGCTGCTGCCCGCACCAACAAGGCAGGCCAGCGGATTGCCAGTGAAAGCAGCAGCCAGAGACATGAGCATGGCTTCATTTCCACCTTCTAGAGAGTGCGCACATTTCCCTCTCCCCCTATTGATCTCCCCCGATTGCAGAATCATGCAAGAAAGGCCATTCTGAGAAACATAACTCCCATTTAGCTAAGCCACCACACTGTCCCTAACTTTGAATTCTGCCATATGACTTGCCTTGGCCCATGGCAAGAAGTGACGGCATACCCGTTCGATGTTCACCGGACCGCGTAAGCAGAACTGAAGAATCACAGTGCGAGCTCAACGCAACACCAGCAGCCTCGGTCTGAAGATGAGGACTCCGGACAAGCCCCAACTAGATGAGCTGATCTGCCATCAGTCTGCTGATGTGTGAGCAATAGCAGCTGATTATTGAAGCCCCTGCGTTTGGGGAAGCAATTGAGGCAGACCCAACTTTACTTGATGATTAAAGACCCATCACCCTCCGAGCCTGAATTTCTGCAGTGTACCGGGCCCCTACTGCCCATGAGCGCGTGCCCATGACGTGAGGCAGCAGAAACCCTGAGACAGGAATCCAGCCCACTTGCCTGATTTCAGGGTACCCACTTTTCTAAAACAAAATAGCATCAATTCAACATTAAACCCCAACTATGGCCACAACAGTGCAAAACCTTGAGAAATTCAGTGGAAGCAATGTGCAAGTCCTACATAGAGACAAATCTAAAATCTGATTGAGGGATGTGGAAAAATGGAAAGATACACGATGTTCCTATGGGGGAAGAATCAGCATTGTCAAGAGGCTAGTCCTCCAAATTACATTATGAATGTCCTGTAATTGTACTTAAAATCCCAGTGGGGTTTGGGTAGGGAAAGCTGGCTAACATCATGAGGGAAAAGAAATGCGTGGGAATAGCTGAGAATTACTTTTCCAAGGTAAGGGAAGCGTACTTGGAGCCTGGTGACGAAGGTCCTTCTGGCTCTGAGGACACCATGAATCCTGAATTCAAAGACCTCCACTTCTGCTTCCTCTCAAGGACATGCCAAGGAACTAACTCCATTTAGAGACTCAATAAAAGTTGATGATGTAAGCACATATCCACAAACAGACAAATAAAGGTGTGTGTGTGTGTGTGTGTGTGTTTGAATTTCTTGTTTTAGGTACGTCTTTCAATTCTTTGAGCTACTTCAAAAAAAGTCGGGATTTGTCTCTAGACGAGAGAAAACAAGAGGCAACCCAGTGGCTTCCAAGTACACCCTTGATGGGTGCAGAAGCTGTCAACTGCTTGATGGTGATTTAGAATCAAGACAGCTTGCTGCCCAGCCCAGGGGGTAGAGACTGATAGGAAAATCTCAAATTCTGCAGCAGATCTACTCGGAGCTGAGGTTACGTAGTTTGGTCTTGCAGAAAAAGGCTTCATTAGCCCTCAAAAGCCTTCTGTTTCTAACCATGAAAGCCCTGAGTAGCAAGGAAATCATACACCAGCCAGTAAGACTCAACTCTGGGTACTCCTGACTGCTAGGCTGTTCCTTATGTGACCAGCATCAGCTACAGGCTTTTGAGTCAAAGGCTTTACCGTGGTAAGTTTTTTGAGACAGAGCCCAATCAAGCTAGTTTCCATCAGCCAACAAAGAGTCCCCAGCTCCTTCTGTGGGCCAGAGTCAAGGGAAACTCAGAGAACAATCTGATGGGCATTCTGCTCCCAAGAAGGCTGCAGCCGAGAGGGGGCCTGGAGCTGGAGTGAGGTCCGTGGATAACCAATGTGGGGCTGAGTGCGGTGAGTGGGATAGTTCTGTTAGGGAGAGGATTCGATAGTAGAAAGTCCTGGGGTTAAACCCCTCTTCCACAGACCATTATCACTGTGAGCAAACTCCTTGGCCTCTAAGAGGCTCTCCTTTCCATCAGCAGAAGTTAGGTAATCCTGGTTCCCACTTGCTAGATCCTCCTGGGATTCAGTAACTTTCAGTAAGAAAGTTATGTAAAGCTCTTAACACTGTGCCTGAAACACAGTAGCACTCTGTAGATGTTTTGCATATAAATGATTGATGAAAACAATGTTGTGAAGTGCTGGGCTGTAGACACTGTCAACAGGCAGCAGGGGGTGGGATTGGGGCTATTGACTGAGCCTAAGGAGTTGGATTAGGCTGCTCAGAGGAGGGCATGTTTGAACTGGAGCTTCAAGACTGAATGGGATTTCAACAACAGGTGGAGGGAGGGCTTTCCAGGATGCAGAGAGAACAGGTGTGGAAGAGTGGAGGTGAAAAGTGACAGAGAGGAGGCTGGCCCAGGTTGCGGGGTGCCTGGTGTGCCACAGTGAGGGGCAAAGGCGTCATCACACAGGCAATGGGCAGTCACGGAAAAGTGGGAAGCCTGGTCAGGTAACATCCACTTCCTATACCCCCTTTCCCGTCTAAAGATAAAAACTTCAAATCAGAGAAAAGTAAATGAGGGATGGCTAACAAGGAGTCAGCCCCAGAGTTCCCTCACCCATCACACTTCGGATCCAGCCTATTAACGTTCTTTGCGGGACCTAATCTTCCCACCATACCCTGGCCAGGCGAGCCAGGTTGCCAGGCTGTTCCATTTTCCCAGAGTCCCTTCAGGTATAAGAAAATATTTTTCCATTGGGAGTCTACTAAATGTCATGTCTAATTTAATCTTAAATACATTTCCACAGAAAAAGGGGTCAGATGAGTAAACCTCTCCTGTGTCCCTGATTTCTTGTTTCCCTAGCCCTTCACCCACATCTCCGCTCCATCTCCCCCGCCACGTTTGGTAAGGGAAGTAAAAGTGGACAGGGGAGGGGAGGGGACAACTCCACCACTTACTGATTTGTTTTCCATCCTTAGCCCTGGATTTCTTTCTCTCTGACCTGCACTAAGACAGGACAGATGGAACAGTGCCAAAAGGAGACTAACTTATTTATCTTGAAAGCATAAATTACCTCCAATTATCGGAATACCGATTAAATCCAAGTAAGTACCTCTCCCTCTCCTTAAGCCTTTTGGTTTTCTCAGCTGCTCATGTAAGTTTTCGCAAGGTAGCAGAAGATCACAAAATCACGGAGAAATTTAGCTTTGCTGTAGATCTAAACCCCTCCCTAGTCCACCTCTCTTTTCTTCCCTGCTCTTCTTCGTAGGCAGACCCTCAATGATTCCAGTCCAAGTGACATGGTGGGAAGAGCCATGGTTAGGGAGAAGACACCAGGCTCAGCACTTGCTTTGCTACCACATTCCCATGGGAAGCCAACCTCTCCTTTCCCCTGAGACTCACACTCCACATACACAGGACAAGGGAACTGAAAAGTTTCTCCCCCAAGACCCAAAACCCCTTTCCATTCTCCCTGCCATGATTTCAAGATTCCAAGTCAAGTTCACCTTTTGCATCAGAATAATGCTCAGTTTGATTTCAAATGATTTATGAAAGCTTCCTTGTGCTGTATGCGTTAGCACAGAGCGACTTGAAGTGTGGCCATGGACCCAGGCCAGTCTGCAGACTGTTACTGACCTGTGAGGAGATAAGCAGGCAAAGTGGAGAGTAAGTGCCGGAAACTTTCTGGCAATTTGACATGGCTGTGACTTCCACGTGCATGACAAGCCACCTCATTGGTTGTACTTGCCCAATGAGTTGCAGGTGACATGAACTGCGTCAGAGTTATATGCAACAAGAGCACAAACAAACAGAATGGAAATCAGAAAGAAACAACATTCCAACCAGGTGATGAAGGTCAGCATCAGTGGTCATAAATCGTGCTGATAGTTTAGACCCTTGATATGATGTGATGAGGATGGCCTCTGTGCTCTTTGTCCCAATAGCTCATAGCCCCAGTCTTCTCATGAGGAAAAAAATACCAAATTCAAATAACGGGACATTCTACAAAATACTTGCCCACTAGTCCTTAAATCTGTCAAAGTCATCCAAAAAATGCAAGTCTGAAAAATGCCATAGCCAAGAGGAGCTAAAGAGTCAAGCCGATTAAATATAATGTGGTATCCTGGAGGGGATACTAAAACAGATAACGGACATTAGGTAAAAAACTGAGGAAATCTGAATAACCATGCACTTTAATTTATTCATTTCTTTAAAAAAGAAACAAACTGGTCCTTACCACAGATAATTTAAGAAGAATCATTCTAACATATATCAGTTTATTTTATCCTCCCAAAAGCCCTGGGAGGTATGGAGAGTAAGCATTATGGTTGCCATTTTATGGGCTTTATGGATGAGGAAACCAAGTGAGTGACATTTGGTGAATTACAAAAGAATAAGTTTTTACACCACTTCTCTTGACTTCTCTGTCTCTCTTGCTCTCATCTACCTGCTCTTCTAGTTAGATAGACATTTATCCAACTTTAAGCTATTTTTCTGATTAAAAATAATGTACTTGGTATAAAAAAAAAAACAGAAAATACATACAAGAATAAAGAAACATATTCCTTTAAAAAAAATCACCAATGAGTGCTGTGAAGTGTGTAAACCTGGCGATTCACAGACCTGTACCCCTGGGGATAAAAATACATTATATGTTTATAAAAAATTTTTAAAAATATATTAAAAAAATAAAATGTTAAGAAAGAAAAAAAAATCACCAATAATTTCCCCCATCCAGAGCCAACAATTATTAACCTTCAGTCTTTCTCTGAGCACTCACCATTCCTAAGTGTGAAGAGGAGAGAGTGGGTACCAGAACTGAGAGAGAGCAAGGAAGCACTGGGCGAAGAAGGTCATCCACCAAGAGATCAGGAGATCTGCTACAGAGATGCAGCCAGACAGCTGGAAAAGAGAAGGGGATAAAATGAGGAGTAGCATGATGGTCTGTACACAAATGAGAAGGTGTCTGTTGAGATGAAGGGACTGCAAAGGCTAGGTGGTAAAACAAGGCACTGAAGGAGGTGAAAGGGGCGGGATCCAGAGCCATGGTAGAGGGTGGGGAGGCTAGTACTGGAACAAAAAAATGACTAGATTCCTCAGAATCAAAGTGAAACAAAGAGGAAGGGTAAACATACAGAGATTTCTAAAGCACCAAGGACACTTCAAGTCAAACACCCTCACCTTTTTTTGGCAAGGTAGGATTTGAGGTCCACCTACCACTGAGGAGAGGACAAAGACACAATCAGAGTTTAATTTTGAACCATTTCTCAGCTGTGTCCATGGACAGCAGCTACACTTGAACAAACGGTGGACTTGGCATTAGTGTATTTTTGACCTTGTGACAGCAAACCCTGAGAGGAAGTCCCATAGTCACCCATGACCTTTCCCAATCCCAGCACCAGCTGCTTCATCTGGCAAAGGTTGAATTCAACATTCGCCACGTACAGAAATGTGACTCCTGTGAGCCGCACTTATAACCCTCATTAGCCAGAGGATGACGTGGTATCACACGGTATGATATTCCAGTGAGAAACCTGAGGTCGTGAAGAACAACAGAACCCACTACAAACAGCAAAAGCAAACCATGGTGAGAATGAAGTTCTATCAAATGTTGACTAGAGCAGGCCAAGAGGAGTTACAGCTGTGTCCTGAGGCATAAAGTGGAGGGAATCCTCTGCCAGCTCTGCTAGACACTACTACTGTCAGAATGGTATACCCTCTCCCCTTCTACCTTGGAATGAGCCTCGATTTTGTTGGGGACAACCAGATGCCCAGCCGAAAGACTATATTTCCAACCCTCCTCTCCAGATGGAATGGCTGGTGGTATGGTTCTGGTTAAGCTATGTAAGAGAAAGTTGTTGGATGAAGTTACCAGAGAGGCCCTTATGATGTGGGGATGGGACCAGGGGAAGGAGGAGCACAGGCTCAGCCATCTCCTGCGGTTTCTCTCTTTGTCTACCCCCTTCATCCTATCTAGAACATGAAAGAGATGCCAGGGGAGAAGAGGAGGGCAACCATTGCTCTGCAGAGAAGAAAGCCAAGAGATCACCAAGAACCCGGACCCTAACATCCTGAGCCATGGTTCTAAGATCATGTGCTTCCAGACTGCTCACTGTCAAAGAAAAATAGAACCAGTAATTTTGTTAAGGCTCTGCTTTTGGGGGCTTTGTTCCGCCCTGCCCAATGTAATCCCCAGTCCACAGACCAGGCAACATTTCATTTCGACCATTAATTCAAGAAATAGTGTGTCAGGTATTTGTTTGTACTAGAGTTTCACGTAGCAAACGTCCCCTTGAAAGAACCAGGCCATCCTTTAGGGGCTTTGAAATCCTTTGGTAGAACCGAGTGTTTTGTTTTGGGGGTGTCTGTCTTTGCTGTAAAGCGAGCTGACCTACATGCACAACATATGATAAGCATGAAGCAGCCCAACTGGTTTTATTAGTTTTCCTTGGGCTTTGGTCTAAAAAGGTTTCTTGCTGAGTTGATTTCACCCCCGATAACTTCCTTCACACTCCACTTCCTAATCGAAAAAGGCCCACATCAGGGGTAGAGAAACAGAGACCAATCCTTTCCCACCCCTCTCCTGGGACTCCTTAGCTCTTTACTATACCGCTGGGCTGGCTTAGCAAAAGCAATTTGATGTCCAGAATTTCCTGGCAGCCTTCCATGAGTCTGTCTGCCTCATCAGAAAACTCCAATCAGTAAGTCTGTGGGCTAAAGGGAGTCTGATCTCACTGCTGGTGTTGCCACACTTTGTTCTTTTTCTGATATATTCTGTATTCACAGTGGTTTTGTTCTTTTTCAGTTCTGAAAGCTGACGTGATTTTGGAAAGTGAACCGTGCTTCCCTAAATTCTGGCCCATCCCCCGTCAGGTGAAACTCTCCAAGCCATTAACCTTGAGGTAAATCTCCCCAGAGAAGGGCTTTTTGTATTAGATTCCAAGAGCTACCATTCCTTAAAGCCTTGATTTTGAAGCTGTTGTTAGTTGCAATGTAGCTTTTCTAAGTTGCAAAAGGGGAAGTTCAATACATAAAACCAATAAAAGCAGGGTTGTTCTCATTAAAGTGTAGGTGGGCAAGGGGGGAGGGAAGAGATGTGTGAGGGGGAGAGAGCTGGGAGCCCCTTCAGATTCACCATAGCCTTTCCCCAAGGAAAGGATCCATGGCGATTCCAAAGAACACAGTCCAAAACCCATTTTGCCAGTAAGCCAGAGTGGCAGGAAGAGGTTTCATCACTGTATTTAAGATAAGGAAGCTAAAGGCAACTTGAATCGAGGACATTGGAATTTCGGGATGAAGAGTCTACTTAAAACCTCACCTCCATTTCTAAATCATAGTGATCATTTTCAAGTCCTTTGCATTTTGCCTGGATTTGTCTTCTCTGGGCTTGAAAAGCTTGATGATTTACCAAACCTAAATGGACTTGGAACATTACTGTAGCTCCCTAGTATTTTCTAGGTTGCAAAGAAATGAGCCTGCAATATAGACAGATGAACCATATTATATGACCCACAAGCAGTGATTGCAAATTAGGGACACATTCTTTGGGGTGAGGTCCTTAGCATAAACAGTAGGTATTCCTTAATCCACAATGCCAAATTCTATTTCCTTTACGTGTTCTACTGTTTATAAACAGACACACCTACGAGACAAAAGACTCTTACCCACCAGAAGCTCAGTTTCCTTACCAGCAAAATGGGAAGAGCAATCCCAGGTATTTCCGAGAGTAGCCCTAGAGACCAAAGGAAATAAGGTCACAGAGTTCTTCAGCACAGTGTCCGAAACACCCTAGAAGTTCAATTTTCTGTGTCCTTCCTTCTCCTTTCCTTACAGGGCGACAGGAGAGGATAGGGTAGACCTGCTCTGAATAATTTAGGAAAAACAGAATAGTGAGTGGTTGGCACCCATGAGCTCAGGACTACAGGTAAAGCTCTGCTCTTGGCCTCTACCAAGCTTTCCAAGCCCAGAAATCCGCAGCTCTTCATCTCCACACACACCAGCACTCAATTCTTCTTTCTTCAGTTTGTTTGTCTTTTCTTGACTTTGTCAGGGCCTTGGGAGGGGCCCCTCAGCGCTTGCACTGAGGATCTTTGTTGAGCCTTGAATGGCTCAGCTTCCATTTCATTCCAAAAATGCTGGCTCCTTAAAAAGGGGTTCCTTTGACCAACAGCAGAGTTGAATGTTAGCGTGAGGAAAATGTTTCCCGTTTCCTGCTCTGATTTGGACCGATTTTTGACAGAATAGAGAGGCTGAGAGGCTGACGCCCCAAGCGGCATTGCCTGCAAAGTGTGGCCAAGAAGCCATTTATATCTACTCGGTCCTCATCCTGCATAAAATCCCCACCACCAAGTTGTCTTCAAATTACTCCAGTGGTTAGGAGCCTCATTATTTTCAGATATGATGGGAGTACACCAAGGTTTTGGTAGCAACCAGTGGAAGAAAACCCCCCAATACCATCTGCCTCCAACCCCATCTTGCCTTTAAACATTTCTGAGGAAGTTTATCTTTTGCCTCTTGCCAAAAACTGGAGGTAGTAGTAAGAGAACGAATATAGTTCAATTTCTTCTTTCAAGCCAGGCCCTGTGTGAGACACTTGACATTACTTTAACCCACGCCATAGCCTTTAAGGCCAAGTATCATTATCACCATTTTAAGTGAAGACACTGAGGTTAAATGTTAAGAAGTTCATCATCCAAGTTGAGCTCCTAGAAAGTAGAACTGTGCAATGTTCACTTTTGTCCCCAGACCACAGTTCCTGGAATATCATGGGAGTCTCTCAGAAGGGTCAGTTCTGTGGGTACAGGGATGGTGACACAGATTAGGAACCCAGGCCACGTGTAAGGTATCGGAGTATGCTCGGGCTGACGAGGGGTAAGATCTGGAGAATGGCCTTCTCTGTGGGGTGCGGAGCCTACTGTCTGGTTTTCCCCAGCGATAGGTTAGTGGTTGCAAAGAAAAACAGGCTTTAGAGTAAGAGAGAAACACCCCCCGAGCTTGAATTCCCATTCTGTCGGTTTACAATCTCTGTCACTTTTGTCATCTTATAGGATTTCTTTGAGCCTTCATTTTCCATCTGAAACCAACAGAGATAACAATATTTATCTCAGACAGTCATGAGTATTAAATGAGAGAACATATGTGAAATTTCTTAGCCCAGATCTTAGCATACAAAGGACGCTCCATAAATACTTGTTTCTGCCTTCCCTTCCCCCACCAGCCCAAAGCATTAACTGACTCTCTATAAGGGGACAGGTTTGTACCAAGTATCACCACAACCTCCAACATTCACAATCTCAATGTCTTTATGAAATGGTACAGTATCTAGAAATGATGATTTAAAAAAAAAATTCAGAATAATGAAACAAGAATTCGATACCGTGGAATTACTGTCTTCATTTCACGTTTTCCCCTGTAATTGAAACCATTTTCAAGTTTTATTTAGTACAAAATTAATTTCACATTTTCATCAAGGAACTCATGTGGATCCCAGGGTGATTCAAATTTTCCGATACAGAAATTCATAGCATTCATTACTGTTATTTTTCAAGACAAAAGAGTTTATGCCAGAGGAGACCATTTCGGTCCTGCTGTATGAGCAAAATAAAAAACTCTTTACATGACACTTCCAAATTTAGGCTTGACATTAATGTTTCATAAGAGAGCTGATTAAATAAAAAAGTCTTCATCAGTTACTCAGCCTCGACTTTCTCATTTCCCAAATAAAAAGCACAATTTCATTTACATTAGAAATAAACTGGCTTCCTCTTGTACTGAACGCAGAAACGATTCTAGGCTTGCTTATCAGGGAGAAACGCACATTATGTCAACATACATGGTTGAAGTTCTGGCCACAGAAACTGGGACAGTTGTCATTCAGCATTTCCTTGCTGGCCAGGCTACCTGGGGCGACCCCAGGGCTGTTCACAGTGGCTCAAGCGATACCTCGTGGCCTCAGAACTAGGACCCTTCTGGGCTGGATTCTAGCCCCGGCAAAGAAAAGCAGAGGCTGTGCTTTGGGACATCTGTCCTATGTGTTTTAGGGAGCATTCCCTGCTGTTATTCTCCAGAACATAATCTAGCATCAGAAAAAACAGCCAAACTGGGGCAGGTGAGCAGGGGCCAGTGGCCAGAGAAAGGTGAGTAGATGCCTCTGGACATGCCTGTGCGCACACTGCCTCAGCGTGTTTCCACTCATCCTGACCCCAAGATTCCTCACCTGCCACTTTCTGGTGCAGGAATCCAACCATCCTCTTTCCTAGCCCTGCCCCAGGTCCTGGGAGCATCTCTCAGCCATTCTCGGGATGCAGTCAGTCTTCGGTTCCCTAGCACTTGGGAGAGCTGACGTTTGTGCCCTGGTTTAACTTTCTTAGTCATGGTCCCTCTCTTTTTTTGGCAATTGAGGTAAAATTCCCTCGACATTAAAATTCATCATTTTACCCATCTGAAAGTGTACAGTTCAGGGGCTCTTAATAAATTCACCATGTTGTGCAACCATCACCACTATCTAATTCCAGAACATTTTCGTTATCCCCAGAGATACCCTGTCCCCAGTAAGTAGCTGCTCCACATTTCCTGCTCTCCCCCTCATGCCCCCCAACTCCCCAGCTCCTGGCAACAACTAATCCACCCCTATCTCTATGGGTCTGCCTATTTTGAAAATCCGTGTAAGCAGCACTTCTGCCTTGGGAAAAACCATGAGAAATGAAGCTCAGAAGATGGCCCAACCCATTTTTAAGATATTAACATGCCTTCAACAAAACAGTAAATTGCCCTTAGAGTAGATTTCATGTATTTTGTTTTATTATCTCATTTCCTAAAATCCACCTGTGACATTGCAATAAACCCGGAGTCTTGGTCAATAACACGCATGCACGGATAGCTACATGGGTCCAAATATGTCCCTGCACATGCATGTATGTCAATGTACATACATGTTCCGTTTACCCAGAAGGGTGACCTCCCCCGGTCTCTGTACTGAAAGGCCTTGCTACTGTCAAATGAGAGGTAGCACATTTTGAGACGGGCTAGTGAGATGAGTTCTCGATTATAGCCTGGCACAGTGGGAAAAACAGCACTGACTGATTTGGACCAAGTCACCCTTGCACGTGGGTCTCATGGACTCTGTTCCCCTCTGGATCTACTATCTGTCCTCCTAGGAGTTCAGGAAGGGGGCTGTAATACACTGATCTGTCTGAGGCCTCCTGGCAGCACTCGGGGAGCACAATACAGTTTTTAGAATTATGTTCAAAGGTCAGCCCTACTTGTTAAGATTCTTAAGGTGTCTGTTTCATTTAAATCAAGTTTTGTGTTTGTACATGTGCGTTTTTTAAGGGAGAATGGAATCTCCTGAGAGAACAATCCCACTTAAATTAGAAACACGTGCAGGCATTCAGTAGGCCAGCTCTGTAAAGATGTGTTATTATATCTTACGTTTATAGGAATTTTATTCATAGACAAGGCCACATATGAACTGTAGGATTCTCTGGTGCCCAGGCTAGCCGGTTCTCCCCATCCCGATAGAGCTGTTTAGATACAAAAATTCTTTTCCTCTCCTTCCGATAGAGATAAGGAAGAAAAATTATTACAAATTAAAAAGGTAGACATTAGTTAATATTATGGGGACACTTATGAAACATTTCAGTGTGGCATCACATTCAATACCAAAAACGTAGAAGAGACCCAAGGTCTGTGTGGACCACACTGCTTTCAGAAGCCTTGGCCTGTTTTGGTTTCACTGTGATAGCACTGCCCACCATGTGTGGCAGATAGAATTCTCTCCATTTTACAGATGAGAAAACTGAGATTTGGAGAGATTGAGTAACCCATTTGAGCATACACAGAAACAAAGAATTGGAGCTGGAATCGGAAACCAGGCTGGCCCAACTTTAAGAATCACATAATGCTCTTGGTATTTGACTAGAAGTTCCCAAATACAATGGGAGGGGCCAGGCCATCCTGGTCCTAGTCTAAACTTTGCCATTCTCTTGATAATGCTGTGAAGAGCCAAGAATTCTCAGGGCTTCACTCTCTCTAGTGGTGCCATGAAAATAACACTGTCTGCCCCTTCTGCCTCTCAGGGACATCATGAACCTCAAATAAGGAAATTTATAATGGGGGACAGGGGAGACACCTTGAAATACAAAATTAAAGTCATTGTTAACAGGGTTTTGTGATCTACAGATCTCCCCAAAGAAAGAAACACAGGCTACTTCACTGGAGTACGGGAAGAAGTTAATTATTCAAACTTCTATTTATATTTCATTTTACCTTTGAAAAAAAGAAAAAGTATATAGATATTAATAATAGTAGATGTACGTAGTTTATCAGTAAATTCACAGATATTAGGAGTGGCTGCTCTCCAATTTTTTACTGATTAGGTATATGATCAGAAAAGTTTGAAGACCACAGATCTATACAATAAGCAATACATATCCAAAATATCGTGATATCATTGGGGGTATATGGGTAGTGGTGGCTGTAGACACATAATGAAACTACCCAAGTGAGTAGCTCAAAGTTCTACTAAATTTCAAATATTTCCTTTTAATCCGCAGCATAATAGAAAAACCATAAAAGTCACTTTTTTCTTTTTGTTTTTTAATGGACTTCAATTGTAGAGTTGAATTATTCATTATCTTAGTTCAAACACATTGGCATCCTTGGCCTACGTAGGTGAAATTTTATTTCACTCATTCATTTAGTCATTCATTCAGGTACAATGCTATGAATACTCATGAGCCCACTACTCTCTTTAAGAACATGAAGTATATTTACCTCTGTTTATCTATGTATCTATTATCCTACATCCTGCCTTTCCACACAGAGGTAACCAGGGTCCAGAATTTTATGATTATCATTCCTTTGCTTCAAAAGTTTGATCAAATATATACGAACGCCTAAATAACATATTGTTTGCTTTTGCTTGTTTTTGAACTTTATAAGAAGAGTGTAATATTCTAAGAAGTCACTTGGGACTTGTTTTCATTTAACATTATACTGAATGAAATCCGTACTATTGTGAGTGGCTATAGGTCACTCCGTTTCACTGGTGTGTGTTATTTCATTGTCGGTTATACCATAAGTTATTCATTCATTTCCTTGAGGATGGGCATTTGGATTATTTCCAGTTCTTTGCAACTAAGAACAATACTTCCTTGTACATTCGTATATGTATCTCCTAGCGTTCATGGGGAGGAATCTCCTACAGGAAGTGGAAATTGGGAGCAGTAAGGATATGTGAAGGATCAATTTAACAGAACAAAACAGCATTATTTTCCAGAGTAGTTACACCATAGGTTCACTTCCTTAGCCAATTTATTCAGTTTTCTCATATGAGAAACCTGACTAAAATGACTATCTTACAGGTACTGGTAAAGATTAAAGTAACTGAACAAGAAAGTACCAGCACCCATTCTAGAAAACAAAAGGCTGTCAATAAATTAACATTTTAATCTCTTCCTCCCAGTTAGTTTAAAACCATACCCTGTGCAGACCTCCCTTCCCATCTATACCCTGAGGGAACAGGGCAGGAAGAACCATAAACCCACTATAGCTCTGACACTTTGTAAGTCGGTGACAAATGCTGGACGAATAACCCCTCATGGCAGGTTCCAGAAGCTTAGCTCTACAGTGGGATATGCTTTCTCCCCACCCTGCTACTTATTCCTTAATCTTTGGAGCACATACTTGTTGGAGTTCCTGCAAAATCAGATGACAGCTTACAGGTTCTTGGGGCTAAATAATGATTGAAATTACAACAGGAAGAAAACAAAACTAATGATAAAATTGTACTTGGAATGAAATCCAAACTCTCTTCCAAGGTCACGTGTGACCCATCCTTGCTGACCTCTCCTGCCTCATCCCTCCCTAGCAGTTCACATCTTTGCTCTTCAGGCCACAGCCATTGTTCTTTTTCAGTTCCTGAAACACTCCAGCTTATTCCCTGCCTCGGGGCTATTGCACAGGCTAGTACTTCTACTCAGAATGCTTGACACCCCACTCTTTCCATGGATGGTTCTTTCTCACACTTTAGCTCTCTGCTTAAAGTTATATGTTCAAAAGGCATGTCCTATCCTACCCCGTGTGAGGTAGTTTCATACTTCCTCCAAATATTCTCAGTTTCAGCCTTTGGGGTCTTCATAACATTTGCCTACATTTGTGGTGATTCTATATATATTTACCTGTTTACTTTTATTTTCTGCTTTGCCTACTAAAATGTTAGCCCGACGAGGGCAGAATCTACCCTTCTTAGTCATTCTTGTACTCCCCAGCCTCTAGTATCGTGTCAAATGTTTGCTGAATGAATAGATGTATTAAGTGTCCACTAGGCAAGTTTTATGTAAGCCATTCTACACATGTAACTGTTTTTCATTATCTCAACAACCCTGTGACATAGCTGTTATTAACCCCATTTGGAAGATAAGGAAACAGGTTTATGGAGGTTAAGGAATAGCTCCAAAGGCTTACATTTAGGGACTGGTAGAGCTGGGATTTGAACAAAGATCTGACTTCAAAGTCTGTGCACTTTCCACTGAATCATAAAGACCATAGGAAAAGGTATTTAAGGAATCCAACTGATGTCGGATGGCCTTTTCAAACTGCCAACCCAGAGTTTCCCTGGGAATTTCTCATTTTCTATGCTAAATCTTGGAGCTGTTAGTTTTGCGGTATTGTACAACATACTGATAGAAAATGTCACCTGACTTCTTTATCTGTTAAACAAACATTAAGAACAGCTATTTGGCCAAACTCATGCTATTGTTCCCGCATCTATCACAGTACAGTATTACTTATCAATGGAAAAGCATGTTCCCAAAATGTCACAGCAGGATTTTAAAAGTTAAATGGACCCATAAATCATTCTTCTAAAAGCAACAAAGCTGACCTCTTCCTTAGCACTCAAGATACTTAATCTGTAAATTATTTAGCTTGTGTCATTTCTTTTCCCCAAAGTTTAGATAGTAATGCTGCTATTTTCACTTCTTTTTCTTATTTCCCCAAGTGAGTAGGAAGTAGCACTCTTCAGAAACACAGGCCACAGTTATATTTTCAATAAATAGATGAATAGGTTTCCTTGGCCCACGGATGTTACTGTACTCTCACTCAAGGGACCCAAGCACCAAAGGAATATGGTTGGAATACAGGTAACTTCCAATTTTCAGGTATTAGTGGGACAGTTACTCTTCTGTGGGTCATCATTTTAGAAAAGACTAGAGAGCCATACCTTTCTGCCAAACACAAACATTATTTCTCTCAAGATTTAACTAAAGATTGTGTGCCCCCCACCCTACCACACACAGGAACTCTCTCTTGGACTAGTTCTGATTCATGCTGCTTAATTCCTTCTCAGTACTTACACATGACACTCCTACCACATTATTAACTTTGGATTTAGGTACTACCTTATGTTTTTATTAGTTCCAAAAGCTTGCTGCATGAGTAAATGTTCAGTCTTGTCATATTTAGATGGCAAGCGTTTCAAGTGCAGGGACAACTTCTTCTAATTCTTCTATGTTCCACACATATCTTTGAATGCATGCATTCATTCTTCTATCCCTCCAGCCTCTCCAGATCTCTTCAGATCAACTCTAAGGTTTTAAAAATGGTGCTAGAGGCTCTTGAAAGATATACATGCAATTGGAATTCAATCAAAATGAAGAGATACTAATTCAATATGTATAGGAAAAAACTACAGCAGAATGTTGACAGCAGTTGTCTCAATTAAGGTGAATAGAATTCCTTCACTGATTTTTTCTATATTTTCAATAAGAATATACATTTATCTTATATCAGAGAAAAGCTATTTTAAACCCAATCTAATCTCTAAATTAAAAGAATGCAGTCAAACTTACGGAACAAAGAGACAGATAGAAATACAGTGAATGAGCACTCAGACAGGACCTAAAAGTTTGAATTTGAGTTGGGACTTTGCCCCTTACTATGTGATCTTTTTAAGACTTGTGTCCTTGTCTATACATTGAAGATGAAAATATCTCCTTTATAGAGTTGTTCTGAGGATTATATGAGCTAATGTGACAGAAAATGCTTTACAAGATTGTAAAAGGCATTAAGTAATGAAAGGTATTATTACTTATGTTGTGGATTGGGTCTAATTTCAATTGGCCAGTGCTGGAAGTCAGGTCTGTTGCAGACACCACTAAGCATATTATGGGATTAAGAGGCTCAAGACCAATTATCCACAACAGTGGTTTAAATGTTTGGTTCTTCCAACCCCATGGATGTCACAATTTGCTCCAGATGAGTGAATGCCAAAAATGTCTTACCCATTCAAGTGCCTTATCTACTTGAAATTAAGTCCCAGCCCTTGGGGGACCACAGAGGGTGGGTTGGCAATCCCTTGGGCTCATGTTTCTTTGGCCTTTTTCTGGGCTAGGATAAAATTACAAAGATCTATTTTGAATTTATTCTCATAAGTTAGGGAAACTATAGGGAACAAGTTGATTTCTCCTATTTATAAAAAAGAAAAAAAAAAAGAACAGTGGAGTTCTGTCTGTATCTAAAACAAGATGGTAAACTTTGGTTTAGAGGAGGAAAAAAACTGGATTTCTACTATGACCAAATCTCCACTTCCTAATATCTTGTATTATTCCTCTTCTAAATCTCCACTAATAGTTTTGGAATTTACTGTACTTCCTGCAAAACTCTGTGGCAAATATTCACTCCCCTTGTCACTTACCTAACTACGGAAACAAATCCTTCACTGCATATACTAATATACTATTTCCCCTCATTCTAAATTTCTATGCACCAAGCAAAAGAAGTGCTTTTCCAGAATTACTTGACAAAGGTTGGCTAGAGTCAAGACTGCCAAGGAGGTCACCAGACATAAGGCATCCCCACCTCCTCTGCACCTCAAGTTTTCAAGCATCCTCTCTCATCTCTCTCTCTCTCTTTCATTAAATGGAAAGATAACAGCTGTTGGAGTCAGATTAATCTGGGTTCAAATCCTGACTCCACTTACAAGGTTTATGGATATGGGTAAGTAGGTTGGCTTCTTGAAGCCCCAGTTTCTTCATGCTAGTAAGAATACCTAACATGCAAAACTGTTAGGAGGATTAAATGAGGCGACTGTAAAGCATCAAGCACAATGCCGGGCACATAATCAGGCTTGATAAATGCTCGTTTCTGTCTCCCCCTCCTTGGCCTACTTGGTGCTAGTTTAAGCACAGCGCATGTCCTGATTGTACATTCATCATAAATTCCTGGACCTCTGGCACATCCAATGTTCCAAGCATTCCGAGGTAATAAATGGGAGGGAGCCCCCAGGGCTGTGGGAAGCCTGGCTTCCCAGCCCTTTAGGCAGACCACCTACTGCTGCCTGAAAGCAGCCGCCCAGTGAGAAAAGCAGCTGCCAGACAGAGGGACAGGAGATCGGCCTCCATCTGCACCTGCACCCTCTTGCCTCTGTGCACAGAGGGCAGCCGTGGTTCCCCGGGAGACACCAGGGAGAGGTCTCAGTGTTTCAGATAACAGATCAGCCCGTGCTCTCTGACCCAGATGAGGCTCGACCCAGAACCGGCTCACAGGCCTATGTCACCAGCAAATGATTTCAATTCATTCCCAAGAGATTGTTAAGGAACACTTGGACCAGGAACGCATGTAATCTGGCTGAGCTCTGCCGTGAGTGTTCATAAGACTGTACGTTTCACATGTTCCTCTAATATTTCACAGGCTTGTCAGCCTCAGCTTGCCTGTGGGAGCCAGGCTGTGCATTCAGCACTCCTGGGTCCCTGGAAAGTTGGGGGAGCGAGAGATGAGGAGGAGGCCAGAGAAGCCTCCAAAGGGAAGAAGAAAGGAAAACATATTTCAGACTTAACACGGTGGTTTTCACAGTGCGGCCACCAGACCACCAGCAGCAGCATCCCTGAGAGCTTGTTGGAAATGCAAAGTCTCAGGTCCTGCCAGGGCCCTACTCAGAAACTCAGTGCGGGGCTCAGCAATCTGTGGTTTCACAAGTCTGGCTGTGAATCTGATGCATGCGATAGTCTGAGAACCACTGACCCAGGTAAATAATGTTTAGGTAGACCTTTAGTCTAAGTTCAAGGAGAAAAGGAAGGATCCAGCAAGTATGATTATGATAAAGAAGAAGAGCTCCAGATTTGATTCCAAAACCTTCAGTTGAATTCTAACTCCAATAATTGCTAACTGTGCGATCTTGGGCAAGTTGCTTCACTCTTCTGAGCCTGTTTTCCTGCATGTGAAACAGAGGTAATTAGACCTCCCCTGCGGAGGTGAGATAAGCTCTCCATGGCTGACTTAGTGTTTATAAGCCCGTTCTTACTCCACTACATCACACAGCTCCTGCTGTAGAACCTCACATCAGGCTTTCTCAACCTTGATATTACTGACCTTGGACTCTACTAAGTCTTTGTTATGAAAACAGGTCTGTGCATTGTACAATGTTTAGCAGCAACCCTGGTCTCTACCCACCAGGTGCCTATAGCTGCCCCCACCATTGTGAAAACCAAAAATGTCCCCCGACATTGCCAAATGTCCTCCGTGGGTCCAAATTGCCCCTGGTTGAGGACCACCATGTTAGAGGGTTTGGATGCAGCAGAAGCAAAAAGCAAGAGCATTGTATTCAATCGGAACTAAAATCCCTATGCCTGTTTGTCTACCAACTAGATATCTGACCTCAGATGTATCTGGTAACCTGAGCTTTAATGCCTCACTGGCAGAATGCAGATTAGAACATCTACATCACAGGGATAGGGTAAGAGTGGAGATTTATCATACATAAGATGCTCAACAAATTTCCAACTCAATTCACAGAGAAAATTTGATCTCTGTGCTTTTGATTTGACTATTAAGAGGCAGAGCGATAGAGGATACAAACTTCAGCCGGCCTCTCTTAAATTACAAGGTAAAGGACAGCCAGACTCATGAAATAAAAGGAAAGCAAGTGAAGGTCAAAGAGGAGGGCTGGGTCTGCACTCTGCTAAGCCTGGTATGACAAAGCACCTCTCCTCAGGAAAAGGACAGGAACAGGCATTTAGGCTTCATTTACAACAACTACGTCACTACTCATTTTATCCTCACAGCCATAAATTGAGGTAGATATGACTATAGTTCCCAGGGTATAAATGATGATACTGAGGCTTATAGGCTCCATTATGTCTATATCATACCAGGCCAACAGAGAACTGGTCTAAATAACTATTTTCCTAATTCTTAGAGAGATTTTCCAGCCAATCTTTGTCATCTATTTCACTAATACTTTCCACAGTCAGAAGAATTCTCTTCCTCTGCACTATGTTCAAGTGGCTCTGAGGCCTGACTGAGGGAAGTGAGAGGGGCTGGGCCTGCAGCCAGGGTCACCAGCTGGTTTTGTGGTCTCTTCCAAGCATCTTTATATCCAGGCCAGGAAAGAAAGTCACAAAGCTCTTGTTTGGTGTTCGTAATTTCTGCACCAGAATGGGGCCCTTTGGCCTGGATAATACCTCCGTGATTATGCCTGAATGGCAGCTGGCAGACACCTATCTACACCTTGGCCATATGTGGCTCCAATCCGGGGTGCTGAGGTCCTATTTTCCTTTTTGAAGGTTACCAGATGTCACTAATTCACACACTCTGCATTTTCAGAATCCCAGCTGACCATAAATGTAATGATTTCGAAATCTGTCCATTTATTCTGGGTCTGCATGGACTGAGCCATCAAAAACCTCTGGACTTCTTGGATGGTTTTTCAGACATAGTTGTATTTTGCTGCCCTCCGGAATTCTCTAGAATCTAGACACCAAGAATACAACGAACCAGGCTCTGATAATTCTCACTCTGGACTCTCTTCAGGGGTTTCCTGCAACCATCCCAATAAGGGCTTGCTGAAAGATTATTAAGTTGGTAATGTCCTGGCCCTGGTAAAAGGGTAAATGATAAATTTTAGAGGTCTTCCCTAATTTTCTTGATAAAGTTCACACTTTAGTCCCTTCTAGCTCTCTTCTCTTCAGAAAAATAATAAAATCATCTTCCCCATGTGCCCCAGTGTGAGTCCACCTGAAACCATTTGGGACACCTCATTAGGAAGATGCTTAGTCAGGGACGGATTTGGGGGTGGGGTGGAGATGATTAGGTGACTGTTAGGATTAGCTTCTAATGCAAACACTGGCCGGGAATCACTTCGCCATAAAACTTTCACCTCTTTTAAGCTTAGTCCCCTTGTCAGCAGAAGAAACCAAACAATAAGCCTGCTTTGTAACTGGATTCAAGAATGCTGCATCCCGGGGCATCTACAGCATCTGTGCCACTGCACACTCACTAGGCAGTGGAAATGAACATGGGGGAATTGAGGAACATGGCTTGCATTGATCCCTAATCTAGTAAAACTCCAGCTCATGCTGGAATTAAACTTGTCTCTGAGGTTTTGAGCAACATTTGGTCTTACCATCTTTTCTTCTCTCAGACACATCTGGACAGCTGGGTTCCAGGCTAACTGGGAATGAAACAAACACTGAAATCTTGCAGCCGGAAAACCTGTTTATTTTTATTTGAAGGTCTTAAAAACTGTATCCGGGAGGAAGTGTGGTCTAATTGTGAATATTGTGAATGATCCCTAATATCCTGGGTTCTAGTCTCTTTTACTGTTAGTAACTCACCATACAAGACCTCGGGTGATTGCATTTAAATTAAACGTGGCCTAATTTTCCTGGTGAGTCCTAAGACCTTAGATTTAAAGATGTTATTCATATGCACGTAAGCAGCTGAAACGGAGAATTTCAACTTGGGCAAGGAGCTTGAATTTATGACCAAACTTGGCCAAGAAAGACGCAGGTACTACTTTTAGGCAAGTGGCATCACCATCCTGGATTTTATAAAGTGTCTACCAGGCACCCAGGAATTAATGATCGGTTCTCAAACTGGGTTCAAAGCCATTCCTTCCCAGAAGTCTTCAAAGGCATTTAGGAGTATTGATGAACAATTCCATCACTTCAAAAAGCCCGGGAGAAGCTGTATGTTTATCCTTGATGAGACTAATCAGGCACACTTTCTAAAACTCTCAATTTCTTTGATTATAGCTGGAAAAACAAAGTCATCTGGTAACAGTTGTCATATTCTGAGCAGAAGTTCTGACACACAGTCAGTCTTTGATTAATAAAAATCCAAAAATAAATCTTCATTACTAATTTAAGTTTGTTTGCTAGACCAAAGCATTTAAAATATGGGGTCTATAAGGAAAAGAATAATTTTGAAAGGGTACCTGGTGCAGATGTTTGTTCAATGGACCATTGAGTGGTGGGTTTGTTTTGAGGAGGGTTAGAGAAGTGGAGCAGGAAGCTGAATACTCATGAAAAGAAAATAGAGTAGCCAGCAAGCAACCCACAAAACTTTAATAAATGACGGGTAACCAATTACAGCACCATCTAATTGTCAGAGAGGTTTTTGCTGTGATAATTTCTTCCTCCTCCTCTTCTTCTTCTTCTTCTTCTTCCTCTTCCTCGTCTTTTTTTTCTTGTTCTTCTTGTTCTTGTTCTTCTTCTCCACCTCCTCCCCCTCCCATTCCCCCTCCCCCTCATCCTCCCCCTCCCCCCTCCTCTTCCTTCCCATCCTCCCCCTTCTCCTCCCCCTCCTTCTCCTCCTCTGCCTCCTCCTCCTTCTTCTCCTCCTCCTTCTCCTCCTCCTCCTTCTTCTTTTTCTTCTTCTTCTGTTCAGTTAGCCACTGTATAGTACATAATCAGTTCTTGATGTAGTATTCAATGATTCATTAGTTAAGTATAACACCCAGTGCTCACCACAGCACGTGCCCTCCTCAATACCTACCACTCTATTATCCCTCCCCCTACCCTCCTACCCTCTGAAACCCCCAGATTGTTTCTTGGGGTCCATAGTCTCTCATGGTTCATCTCCCTCTCTGACTTCTCCCCCTTTGGATTTCCCTCCCTTCCCCTATGGTCCTCTGTGCATATTCCACATATGAGTGAAACCATATGATAATTGTCTGTCTCTGCTTGACTCACTTCACTTAACATAATCCCCTCCAGTTCCATCCATGTCAATGCAAATGGTGGGTATTCATTGTTTCTGATGGCTGAGTAATATTCCATTGTGTATGTGGACCACATTTTCTTTATCCATTCATATGTTGAAGGGACTCTATGCTCCTTCCACAGTATGGCTATTGTGGACATTGCTGCTATGAACATTGGGGTGCATGTGCCTCTTCGTTTCACTATGTCTGTGTCTTTGGGGTAAATACCCAGTAGTGCAATTGCTGGATCATAGGGTAGCTCTGTTCTTAACATCTTGAGGAACCTCCACACTGTTTTCCAGAGTGGCTGTACCAACTTGCATTCCCACCAACAGTATAAGAAGGTTCCCCTTTCTCTGCATCCTCATCAAGATTTGTTGTTTCCTGTTTTGTTAATTTTTGCCCTTCTAACTGATGCAAGGTAGTATCTCATTGCGGTTTTGATTTGTATTTCCCTGATGACTAGTGATGTTGAGCATTTTTTCATGTGTCTGTTAGCCATTTGTATGTCCTTTTTTGGAGAAGTGTATCTGTTCATGTCTTCTGCCCATTTTTTGACTGGGTTATTAGTTTTTTGAGTGTTGAGTTTGAGAAGTTCTATATAGACCTTGGATATCAGAGCTTTATCTGTAATGTCATTTGCAAATATCTTCCTCCCATTCTGTGGGCTGCCTCTTAGTTTTGTTGACTGTTTCCCTTAAGATCAGGAGCATGATAGGGATGTCCACTCTCACCATTATTATTCAATATAGTACTAGAAGTCCTAGTCTCAGCAATCAGACAACAAAAAGAAATAAAAACATCCAAACTGGCAAAGAAGAAGTCTTCTTTTCACAGATGACATGATACTTTATGTGGACAACCCAAAAGACTCCACCCCCAAATTACTAGAATTCATACATCAATTCAGCAATGTGGCAGGATACAAAATCAGTGCAAAGAAATCAGTTGCTTTTCTATACACTAACAATGTAACTGTAGAAAAAGAAATTAAGGAATCAATTCCATTCACAATAGCAACAAAAACCATAAGATACCTAGGAATAAACCTAACTAAAGAGGTAAAGGATCTATGCTCTAGAAACTATAGAACACTTATGAAAGAAATTGAGGAAGACACAAAAAGATGGAAAAATATTCCATACTCATAGATTGGAATAATAAACATTATTAAAATGTCTATCCTCCCCAGAGCAATTTACACTTTCAATGCCATCCCTTTTAAAATACCATTGGCATTTTTCAAAGAGCTGGAACAAAAAAATCCTAAAATTTGAATGGAAACAAAGAAGACCCCAAATCACCAAGGGTAGGAAGAAAAAGAAAATGAAAGCTGGGGGCATCATGTTGCCTGACTTATAGCTATATTATAAATCTGTGATCACTAAGACAGCATGCTATTGGCACAAAAACAGACACAAAGACCAGTGGAAAAGAATAGAGTCTCCAGAAATGGACCTTCAACTCTATGGTCAACTAATCTTTGACAAATCAGGAAAAAAATATCCAATGGAAAAAAGACAGTTCCTTCAATAAGTGGTGCTGGGAAAATTGAACAGCTACATTTAGAAGAATGAAACTGGACCATTCCCTTCACCATATACAAAGATAAACTCAAAATGGATGAAAGACCTCAATGTGAGACAGGAATCCATCAAAACCCTAAAGAAGAACACAGGTAGTTACCTTTTTTCACATCGGTCACAGTAACTTCTTTCAAGATATGTCTCCAAAGGCAAGGGAAACAAAAGCAAAAATGAACTTTTGGAACTTCGCCAAAATAAAAAGCTTCTGCACTGTTGTGATAATTTCTTTCAGCTTCATTCATTTATCACTTTTTCTTTCTTCCAACCAGAAGACAGAAAAATAATGGTTCCCTAAATAAGGATGCTCTCCCGGTGTGAAATCCCAGGTACTTCCAGGGGACCTTCAGGTGTGTCCTCCTTCCTGGAATGAGCCCCTGAAATGTCGATTGACGACAACTTGATGGTGTGCACAGAGTGGTAATTGAGAGGCATTCTTTCTGTGGATGTTTTTTCCCCACAGGTTGTGAACAATACCTTGCTGCCAACTTAAAAGCATCAGGCTACTTGTTGATCTACATTTCTACTGAACACAAATTTCACATGGATACAGCACTGCCAGAAGGTGAGCTATGCCTCCTGCCAACCTGAGGAGAAGGACAGCAGATGCTCATTCTCCCCAAAGCACACGTGCCAGACATTGTTAATCAGCCACAGATCCCAATAAGGATCTCTCTCAACACTGCCTGACAGGCACTATGATGAATTGAATTTCACATACATTTTATTTGCCTACTCAGCCTTAAGACGAAGAGGTCACTTAAATTTAAGATATCACTCATAGGCGTAGGGGCCCACAGTCACATTAAATTGGTCTCAAATCCTAACTCAGTCACTCAACTAGCTGTGTGTGCGTGGGCAACTTACTTTTCCTCTCTGGGTCCTGGCTTTGTTCTCTCTTAAAGGATTATAGGGGCGCCTGGGTGGCTCAGTCGATTAAGCATCTGACTCTTGATTTTGGCTCAGGTCATGATCTTGGGGTCATGGTATTGAGCCCCACGTCAGGCTCCACGCTCGGTAGAGTTTGCTTGAGATTCTCTCTCTCCTTATACCCCTCCCTCCACTCACACTCGCTCTCTCCCTCTCTCTCTAATAAATAAACCTTTGAAAAAATAACAAGGATTATATCATCCACCAACAGGAATACTGTGAGAATTAAGTGAGAGAACATTCCAAGCCTGGCAGCCCAATGCCTGGAATTCTGTGTGTTTAATAGATGCTAATTCCCTTTCCTGCCAGTATTAATGACAAAAGGAGTTCAGTGCCTTACTAGAACTCCAGATTTTCTGGCTCTTCAGCTCCCGAGTGTACTGGATTTAGCTATTAAGCAAAGGTATGAAAACTGCAACACATAAACCCTGTTGTGAATTTAAGGATAAATTGAAGAACTAAACGCAGACTGAGAGCAGCCAAACATAAAGTTTTATGGGTCAGCATTGACCCTATACAATCAGGTATTAACAGTCATGTTGTGCCCAACGCAGGCACTAACCAGATGATTAAGCCTAGAAATCACATACATACGCCACTGAAGCAGAGGGGAGAAAAGCAATTAGGGGGCGGAACTGAGAAGACCCACCATTCTCTAGGCCATTTCTGGCGAAAACCTTTGTTCCAAGTCCTGCAACAGAGAATCATCTGTCTCAGCAATCCAGCTTCACCATGCAATCTTCCTCTGCTTCCTTCCTCTGGAATAAATAGAGCTTGTCCAGAGTCTGCATGACCTGATTCTCCATGCAGATACCAGCTCTCACTGAACTCACAAGCATGGATGGGAAAAACCAAAGACTCAACAAAGAGAGAAGGCTACTACCTTGATCTGTTTCTAAAGAGCAACCCTGCTGGTTTCGAGGGGCAGACAGGAGCTGTGAATGTAATTATGACCAACGCTGAGATTAAACCCATGAATGATTTGGCTGGAGCTTTTGCAAGAGATCCGAATTGTGTAGCATAGCAGTGTTTACAGGTTTATAGATCTGCCTGGGGCGTCTGACGCCCTTGACTATGATTTATTATTACAGGATAGAGATTATCTCAGACTGAGCTGGAAATGGATCTTGGCTGAGTTATTTACTCACCGGATGCAATGTGTGAGAGTTGATGGCCTTGTTTCTCAATTTGTCAGTTGTAAAGGGAGTCCCCAAGGCTCGATTGCAGACCCGGTATTGTTTACATAGCCCAGCAATAATACATCACATGTGGCAAAATATTACAAATTCATTTTTATGCTGATGATGTGGCTCTTGCATGATAGTGGCTAATGTGCTTCTCTTTTTAGTTGAAATTGCAGCTAAGCTTCTAAAGGCACAAAGGGCCTTTTGTGTTTTGAACTATAAAGAAGAGAAAGTATATGACAGTTTTTAGAAGGTCTAATGAAGAGTTTGATCTGTCTCGGCTGCCATCTGCAAGACAGTTCCATTATAGCAGTTACGGTCATTAGAATACCATCCTATCTGAAGAGATCTGTCGGATTTTTAATACTATGATGATTATGATTATGATTATGATTATGGAAGCTATGGGAAATGACTTCCCATTTTACTGTTTGCATTTAGGTGATGGGAAAGGAGTAATTTGAACGATGAGTTCCACCTGGTACTTGATTCAAATGGCTCCCACTGACCGTATGGAGACGACGCTCTAGCACATACACTGCGCACCAATGGATCCACTGTGTTTCAAACAATCTCGGCATAAATCAGTTCACCACGAATCACAACAAATTGCCTGTACTCTGTCTCTGAACAATCTTTAGCAGAAAAAAACACAAGCATGTTTTAAGGAACACAGAGATGCCCCAAAGAGGCAAAAGCCGTATTTGGTTTCTGGATTTGGACTCTGAGAATGCAAATCCTGGGCATCTTTCTCAAGAAAGAGCCATGCCTTTTAAATAAGATTTCATGCTCTTAGACACTAACGAATCAAAAAATAAACAAATAAAACGGCAGCTTCCTCAGGAATTTGGTGTGTTTCAAATGAACATTTACAAAAAGGGAAAAGGACAAAGCCATTACATAGCTTTTTTCCATCAATGTTCTAGCTCTAAAAACCTTTCCCCACACTGAAAGACAGCAAGTAGCTGCTTGGCCACGGGTAATTTAGATTTAATTGTGTTTGCTTAAACCATACATTCCATTCCCAAACCATAAAAATGAATCTTAGAAATCTCAAAGACTTGAAAAGTCTAGAGTCTATGTCCTGTTTGCCTTCTCAGAGGAAGAGTCCCAGGAAAGCTTCATTGCAACCTGTGTGTTAACCTTGACATCTTTCTCCCATCCAAGTACTAACCAGGCCCGACCCTGCTTAGCTTCCGAGATCAGACGAGATCGGGCGCGTTTAGGGTGGTATGGCCGTAGACAACCTTGACATCTTTCTAACACACTCCATGTGCTTAGCAGGACCTCATTTTAAAGCATTATACGGAAGACCAAAAGTTGTAGACAAAGTGCCTCCAAGTAGTGATATCACAGTCAATTGTGAGAGGAGATGAGTCAAAGAAAGCAAGAAGGGATTCCCAAAACTTTTCCTCTCATTTGCATATGAACTGAGGTGCTTACAATCATTCACTCATTTTCTTCAACAAACATTCACTGCTCACCTAATATATGCTGAGGAGAGAAAAGTACAGTAATGAGAGCACAGGCTTGGAACTTGGTGGGCCTGAATTCAATAAATGGCTTCGCAACTTTCTAAATGAGTGGCGGTGGGCAAGTTATTTAACCCTGTTCTTTAAGCCTGACACTTAGGCTTAATGAAGGTCTATGAAGATATGTCAAATCAATGAATATGTCAATATAGATGTGTCAAAGAAATACCTAAGTGTTTGTTTCTTAATCTGTAAGCCACGGCGATCAGGCCCTACCTTGTAGGGGTGCCGCAGATCTGAAGGGAAAATGGATGGATAGTGCTTTACTAGTAGTAGTTCTTTCTTTAGTAGTCAGTGGTCTCCAATCTCTGGGGGAAGGCAGACAAGGAAATCAACAATTATTACTCTGCTGTGCGATTGAAAACCAAACCAAAGTGGCCGGAGCGGGGAGGAGGCACACGGTGGTGAGATTCAGACAAGGCTTCTCATGGGAAACCGACTGTTGAGCTGCTTTAGAAGGCAGGTGAAACCTAGCCAGAAGGGAGGAACGGCGTTCCAGGCAAAGGGACTGGAAAGTACAGAGGCAGAAGCACGCAGGCACAGTGTGCCCTGATCAGGCCACTCCGTGTGGTTCAATGTCAGCACCTGAAGACACAGGCCATGGGCACACCCCCTGGGTCTCGCAGGCTCACGGGAGGATCCTGACAGGTACCCCGAAAGCTGGGAAGCCCTCATGCAAACCCCGAAGGACAGGATGCAGAGGTGTTCCAGGTTGGTGAACACACGGAGATGCGGGGACAGTGGCACATCAGGAGGGGACATGGAAGCTCCGTGCCCTTTCCCCACACTGTGCCCACGGCAACTCTTCATCTAGCTCTTCCTGAGTCACATCCTTTTATAATAAAACTGTAATCTAGTGAGTAAAATGTTTCGCTGAGTTCTGTGAACCACACTGCACATTAATCGAACCCAGGAAGGGGACCATTAAAACCTCTGATACCTACAGCCAGTTGGTCTCAAGCGCCGGTCACCACCGGGACTTGAGATTGACCTCTGAAGTGTTGAGGGTGCCCGGAGCGCTGTCTTGTAGGACGGAGCTCTAACCTGCGGGATCTGATGCTGTCTCCAGGTACAGAGTCTCAGAACTGAGTTGAACTGTAGGACCCCCAGCTGGTGTCAGGGAGCTGTTTGCTTACATGCGTGGGAACCGCCCTCCCACCCCCCACCCCCGCACCCCACCCCCCGGGTTGGAATTGGGTGCAGAATCTTTAAGAAAGAAACCTGCTAGCAGAGAACTACCACTATTGCTGCTGGGCAGTGGAAGGCCCGGAAGTCACCAGAAAATTTGTGGAAGCCACCAAGAGACCTACCACTCCTCTAAAGCACTCAGCTGTAAAGGACTTGTGAAATCTTAGTTTTTGGATCAGCAGCCCAGGCTTTTCAGCCTTGAATTCCTGAATGTGATGGCTAATCCCATCTGCTTTTGCATTTTCAGCTTTTCATCCAGGAGGCTTTTATCTTAACATTTTACCTCTTCTGCTTTTATGTTTTATCCTTTTATCTCATTAGCTTCTAGCCTTTTATCTTTTATTTTAAATATTACCCATTTTATCTCATGTCCCTTATCTTATAAAGATTTTAAGTGGATTTTTAACTAATACTGCATTCCTTTTCCTTTACATATTTTTTTTTTCTTGCCTTGATGACAACATTGTA
>NW_019154100.1:32668053-32759058 GCF_002288905.1 Enhydra lutris kenyoni | reverse complement strand
GCTATATTCTCCTGGTAATGTTCTAGCTTCCTTTTATTTTAAAAAGAATGTCTTCCTCCCTTTCTCATTTTCCTCTTCCTCCCCCATCTTTGCCTTTTTCCTCTTCTTCTGTTTGACCCAGTTTCCATTTGTTTTTTTAATGTCCAAAAAGACAAACACTGGTGGGGAAGGAAGCATCCTTAGAGGCTGCCTGGGCACAGAGGAGGCTATATTCTCCTGGTAATGTTCTAGCTTCCTTTTATTTTAAAAAGAATGTCTTCCTCCCTTTCTCATTTTCCTCTTCCTCCCCCATCTTTGCCTTTTTCCTCTTCTTCTGTTTGACCCAGTTTCCATTTGTTTTTTTAATGTCCAAAAAGACAAACACTGGTGGGGAAGGAAGCATCCTTAGAGGCTGCCTGGGCACAGAGGAGGCTAATGTCCTCCTCAGGGAAATTCAGTGCCTCCCCCAGGCTGCTCAGCCACCCCTGAAAAAGAACCTGAACTCTTCTCCCCCTACCTGCAACCCACACCCCTGCCCGCAGATCCACCAATGACTTGTCAGCCCTAATGGGTGGATTAAGAGAGGAAGAAAGGAAATTTGCCTATGAGAATAATGGGCTAACTCCTTCCAGGGTTATGGTTCTGTGACAGAGTATACACGCGAGTTACTGCAATAGTTCTTCTTTCTGACATTGTATCCATCAGACCTTCTGGGAAGATTTGCATGTATAGAAGCAGTGTTTATTTGTGTGTGTGTGTGTGTGTGTGTGTAAGTGTGCACATGTATGTGCATCTTTCCTTCTCCTTTAAGAAGATGAGATTATACAGTAATACAATTATAAGGTAATATACTTATCTCATTGACTTACTTACAAATACATTTCCACGTCAGGGAAACTCATCCAACATGACTTTTTAAAAAAATTTTTTTAACTTCAATATGATTTTTTTTTAAAGGTTTTATTTATTTATTTGACAGACAGAGATCACAAGTAGGCAGAGAGGTAGGCAGAGATAGAGAGGAGGAAGCAGGCTCCTCGCTAAGCAGAAAGCCCGATGCAGAGCTCGATCCCAGGACCCTGGGATCATGACCTGAGCTGAAGGCAGAGGCTTTAACCCACTGAGCCACCCAGGTGCCCTTCAATATGATTTTTAATGCCTATCCCATTTTATAGGTGAACTATAATTGATGTAATTCCTATCATGTCACTTTTAGATATTAGAACCAATACAACAACCAACATCTTTGTAGCTACATTTTTGGACACACACAGGATTATTTCCTTCAGTGAATTTCCTAGAAAGAGTCTTCCTCAAGACTGTACATGTCTTCATGTGTTTTTATATGGCCTAACCACCTCCAAGAAGGTTGTATCAATTTCGTAATATCAATCTGGTTTCTGCACACCCTCCCAGGTATGAGGCTGATTATTCTTTGGAATTATTCTTTGTGACCCTTGCCAATGTGATAGCTGGAAAGTGGCACTGCATTTGCAATTTGTAGATTCCCCGTGGTGTCAAATATCTCGTAGGGACACATTCCTGGCTCCACCACCGTCCCCTCCCAAACTGCTTTCCCCAGCCTGAGCTTTGGAGTATTGCCCTGAATGTACATTGGCCGACACCGTGAAGCAAAGTCCCACAACACACGTGTTTGTATTCACTGTAAGAATGTTGTGAAGGGCTTGGGTCGTTAGGAAAAACAAGGTCTTTTCTTAGGACCCACTGTAGTACTAGGAAGAGTTGGATTTTATGAATATCCAATTTATTTTTATCTTATTGATACCATGGAATGTGCAATTGACTGTGTTGTCTTTTTTTTTTTTTTTTTCCAGCAGAAGCTAGAAAGCTCAGAGCCAGTTCTCCTCCAAACTCCAGCAAGTTTATTTCACATGCCTGTTTGTGTACCGACCTCACTCTTGGCTCCTTCTTATCTTTCCCACCCTTGTTTCCCCTTCGTCATATTTTCTTCATATTTCAAACGGGTTGCATCTTGTTTGGCAGGCATTTATGCAACGCAGGGCGCAAATAAATAAAATATGGTCTTCGACGAGTTGATGGTGGCTAGTTATGGTTGGTGCCAGCCCAGTGCCCTAGCAATCTCTGATACCGACTCAGTGTCGCGCTTCCCAGAGCTTTTCACATCATGGTGAACACTGAAAATGATGATGTTGGTATGATTACCGAGGAGATGCTCAGAGGCAGAGAGGATTGCTGAGGGGTCCTCTCCAACCCTGTCCCATTCCCCAAGGCAGAAAAGACCATTATAACACAATACCTGGAGCCCTTTGGTGGTACACAGTCAGCCACAGAGGCACTAGGCTCATGGGGAAAAAAAAAATACCCACAAAAGTAAAACTAATAAATGTAAAATAAAAAGCATTCCATTTTTGTGCCTACCCCAAAAGAAATGCTGTTTTTCCTCCCTCAAAGAAATGTTTCTTCTGTAGTTACATTACAAATAAAATAAGAACAATTTCCCAGATGGAGATAGCATAGGGATGGCTGCTCCCCTTCCATCCTTCCTGGAATTTGTGCCTGCCTATCTCTTCCTCCTTCTTTTTTTCCCCATGTTCCTTTAATAGTATTCACTCTCTTCTAAGAGCCTAAAGGGGGCATTTTCTATTCATGGAGATCATGGATTCTTTGGCTCTTCCTCTCCTAGGCTTGCTCCTGGCTATCCCTTCCTCTTTGACGCAGGCTCCACAAAGTCTGCGTAGCATCCACCTTCTCCATTTCTTGGTTCTCTTCCCTCTACTCTCCCATCAAGCCTGGCATCAGAATAGGATTCAGACAACAAAATTCAGTATTTTGCTCTCTCACAGGGGCAGAGGTGAATTAGAAGTTCGCCATACATGTTTCACATCACTAGGCACACAGCTAAGTCACCTTTCCTAGCCCACGTGCACCGGGGTGGGGCACAGGACAGTATTTTACCCATAGAATGTGAGAGGATTGGCTGAAGTCACTTCTGGGCCAGGGAGCTAAGAGTGTGCATTTTTTTCTTCTCTTCCTTCCCTCATCTACAGCCAGATCATACCAGGCGACCTCAAAGTCTCACTCTCAAGATGGCAAAACCACATAGTGGGAGGAGTATGGATCCCTAAATGACTGTACATAACAGAGTTCCTTACTAACTGCATTAGATGGTGGTGTGGTGGGGAAACCAACTTTCATGGTCGAAGATCACTGGGACTTGGGGAATTGTTTATTATAGCAGTTAGCATATACTAATTAACATACCCATTTTTTCTTATTGTTTCTAAAGAAAGAAAAAATAGGCCTTTCTAACTTTTTTATAGATTCTTCTTATTAATCACAGGGGAACAAGATAAAAAAAAAAAAAAAGCAGGAGAGTTTTCAGAATTAGCAAATTCTTAGAACCATGTTTCCCAAAGAGTAGTTTGTAGAACACTAGTTAGTGCTCCAGGAAGTACATGGTAAAAAGTGGAAAGGGGGGCTTTCTGGTTTAGTAAGATGAGGGAATGCAGAATGAGAAGAAATAAAGAAATAGGCTTCCTTGCTGCAGGACTTCTCAGAGCCTTTAGTATAAAGCTGTACATTGTGACTCTTCACAAGGGGTCTCTGTGGAACAGATTTGTTTCAATCTGAAGGACTGAAGATCAAATCTGGGAACAGAACAAGAACTGGCTCTTTTCAGATGTAAGAATTGTACCTCTGAATACCATTAGATGCAGAAATTCTATTCCACTGGAATGCTATTATAGTGTAGAGTTCCTTCGAAAACTGACCTTCTAAGGACTCCTTACTCCTCAGAAGAGGGGCCAGTCCAGGGTTGACTGTTCCATCATCTGCCTCATCATCATGTCCCAGCCCCACCAGGGTGGGCAGTACAGGTCCCCCAACATAAGCAACAGGCCCCTCCTACTTCTGAGTTCCTGCCACATGAAACAACCTTGGCCTCTTTCTGGGAATGACCTTTTATTTTAAAAAGCCCACATAGCTTCCTGACCTCTGTCCCAGCACTGGTTTGGTACTCCATCCCTAAACCCCTGTTAACAATAGAGACAGGCCAGAAGGGAGGCTGGGCCCCAGGGGAGGAGGAGGCCACAGCTACAGGGCCAACACCCCTCCTGTCCCAGGGCTGCAGAATGTGGGTGGGTGGCCAGGAAGCACCTCGGCCCTCCTGGCACTAGTATGGAGCAGGACACAGGTGGGGCACAGGCTGTGGCAAGGTGTCTACATTTCAAACGCGCGTGATGGGGCTGAGGTAAGCTGCATCCAATTCCGGGAGCAGCGGTCTCCGGTCCCTTCTATATTGTGCACAGGACGGGAGGGAGTGCCAATCCATCTCTCAGCCCCCCAAAACAGATGTATACATATGTACGACGATGTAGAATATAGAGATATATACACCTGTACAGAAAGCGTTTGCCACCACCCACTAAATGGTTACACTACACCGAGACACTAAAATGGTAAGGGGCTCCCCCCACCCAGGAAGTGTAGGATCCTACAGCAGTTGATCTGGTACAACTAAACAGAAGGATGGTGAGGGGCATACCACATGTGGCATGAAGAGAAAGAGTGAGGAAAAACAATAGAATGGAGGAAACCCAACGAGGAAAGCAAATAATTGGAGTATGGGCTTAATGACAGTCCAGGGGGGTAAGATGTGCCGTTGTCCAAATTCCATCTGAGCACATAGGCAGCCATCTGCCTACGAGCTTCCTGGCAAATAGAGTTGAGATTTGCATAGATTTCTGTAGGGGAGACTGTCTGAACTTGCCCTGAATCACATCCAACTGAATGTCTTAATGCTATAGTCTTCAAGCCTCAACACCAACTCCAAATGTAATACCTGCCTCTGCCTAAAATCCCTAGACTCCTTCCCCAAGGGGGATCACAGAGCACAGATCCCAGCAGATAAGACTGCTTGTGAGACACTTTGAAGACATACTACATCTGCATTTGAGGTTTTAAAATCTCGTTTGGAAGACTGTTAGCACCAGTTCCAGGGGAGGTCTCTGTCAGCTCCAAACCAGACAGAACCACTGACATCCCCAGAAAGGAAGCAGAATAAGGCCTGGCCACAGGGTGGCAAGGCAGTGGTGCTCAGTAATGACCCTTACATCTATGCACTAATGGAGTGACAAATGCCACCTGATGTTCTAGAAGTCATCCAGCACCCGGGATCCTGGACTTCTCATTCCTCTCTGTTTCCTGCAGTACAGCCATACTGGAGTTCAATAATAGAAGTGATGCAATAGTCAATAATTCAAAGAGATGAAGTAGGATGCACTATGTGCAGTAGTGCATGTATGACCTCTAACTCTAACCAAGTAGCCAATAGTCTCTTTTGTTCATCTTTTATTTCTTCACTATATCTCCTAAGTGTGTTTAATTGTTTGCCAGCACCATGATCTCCTGGGTACTTTTTTTTTTTTTTTAAGAGAGAGAAAGAGAGAGAGTGAGAGCATGTGAGCAGTTGGGGGTGGGAGGAGAGAGAGAGAGAGAATCCCAAGCAGGTTCCATGCTCAACATGGAGCCCAATGTAGGGCCCAACCCCATGATCCCAAGATAACAACTGAAGGAAGCTAAAATCAAGAGTCAAGATACCCAACAGACTAAGTCACTCAGGCACCCCTCCTGAGTACTTTTTACAGTGCAATGCCTAGGCCCCTGATTAGCCATTTCAAAGCAGAGACAGAGGGAAGAGCCCAGGAATCTGCATTCTGAAAACTCTGCCCAAGAGATGCTTCTGCTCGCATAGTCTGGAAAATGCTGCTCTGTGGTTTGTACTCCCAGCAGTCACCCCTCACCAAGAATGAACTGCAGCCCTACCCCACATGCTCACCTCCTGCTTCCCTGAGAACACCAGAGCTGCCCAGGGGCACTCTCCCCACCACCTGCACCAAGCCAGTCGGCCCTTGCTTCTGAGGCAGTGTTGTATCCTACCCACTCTTGCCCCAAATCCCACCTCTACAGCCTCATCTAAGATATTGCTTGATCACGTGTACTTAATCCATGAGTACTGCCAAATGAGATTCCTGTCCTGCTCCTCCATCCATGAGAACTCCCAGATCATCCCCATTCTTTGGGGTTTTTCCCCCTTCCCAACCAAATCTGTTAAACCTACTGCCTGCACCTGTTCTCCTCATTCTGTACCTCCTACTTACTCTTTAATCCCCCACCGTCAGACTTCTCTCCACACCGCTCTACTGAATCAAATCAGCAGCATTTGTCATGAAAATCATGATATATTACATCCAAAGGTACTTTGCAGCTAATAAAATACTTGCACACACATTTTGTCATTTGGACTTCATGACCCCGTGAAAAAAAAATGTGTCATATCTTAGAGATTCCCAAACTTCAGCCTACATTATTGTGCCACCTTCCCAATTTTTGCCATATCTATTGGCCCCACATTATTAACTACTTAGTGTTTTTCTTAAAATAACTCACATATTTTAACTTGTTTATTTTGAAAGTAAAGTGTATGTGATTGGAGAATCAATATCATTTGTCATAAATAAGAGGTATAAAGAAATTCAGTGAAAACAAAATAATGTGATTAAATTTTAAAGTCAATGTGACTCTAGCTTGTGGGATGATAATCAAAGGTACACTTCTGAGCCCTGGGGAAAGTCAGCTCTCTGTCTTCCCCACTGTTCCAACCCAGGGAGTAGGAAGCCTTAACCCTACTGAGCTCCCTCTTGGCATTTCTGGGTTCATAGAGCCTGGTTCATTAGCAAGTGGTCCCTATCAACCTTTCCCCTCCCCAAATACCAGGTCTTTCCCAGGACCTAGACCCAGAAACTGCTCCCCAGTCACTGTCCAGCCCAGGGTGGGGTGGGGGTGGATAGAAGCACCACACCTGTTCTGCCATAAGGATCTTAGCAGATCCCAGGGTCTCACTCACATCCAGTTGCCCACAGGTTCTTTTTTTTTTTTTTTTAAAGATTTTATTTGTTTATTTGGGAGAGAGACAGTGAGAGAGAGCATGAGCGAGGAGAAGGTCAGAGGGAGAAGCAGACTCCCCATGGAGCTGGGAGCCCAACGCGGGACTCGATCCCGGCAGCCCGGGATCATGACCTGAGCCGAAGGCAGTCGTCCAACCAACTGAGCCACCCAGGCGTCCCTGCCCACAGGTTCTGACATAGCCCCAGGAGAGGCAAAGAACAGGGATAAAGGCCCCCTTCAGTGGCCATGTTTTCTGCAATGCTTCTATAATTCTAACTGTAAACTATCACTTGCCAAGGCTTTGAGCCCAAAGACCAGTTACAACTTGTCTAAAAATGAAATCATCATGGGGTGCCTGGGTGGCACAGTCAGTTGAGGGTCTGACTCTTGGTTTCAGCTCAGGTCTGATTTCAGGGTTGTGAAATCAAGCCTCGACATGGGGACACGGGGCTTCACACTCAGCATGGAGTCTGTTTGAGTTTTTCTCCCTTCGGCCTCTGCCCCTCCCCACAGCATGCTCTCTCTCACTGAAATAAATAAATAAATCCTTAAAGATGGGATCATCACATACATTTGATGGTTATTATCAAGAAAGAAGGAAAGGAAGGAGGGAAAGAAGGAAGGAAGGAAAGGGAAGGAGGGAGGGAGAGAGGGAAGGAAGGAAGGAAGGAAAAAGAGAAGAGAAAAGAAAAAGGGAAGGAAGGAAAGAAAGAAAGACAGACAAGTGTTGGTGTATATGTGGAAAAATTAAAACTCTTGGGCATTGCTGCTGGGAATATAAAGTGGTACAGCCACTGAAGAAGACAGTATGGTGGTTTCTCAAAAAAAAAAAAAATTAAGCATAGAATAGCACAGAATTACTATGTGATCCAGAAATTACTCTACACAAAAGAATGGAAAGTAGGGTCTTGAAGAGTTATTTGTAGACCTGTATTCATAGCAACATTTTTCACAATAGTCAAAAGGTGGTAATGAGGCAAATGTCCATCAATGGATTGAGCCTTAATAAAGAAGGAAATTCAGATCCATGCAACAACATAGCTGAACCTTAAAGACATTTGCATAGTGAAATAAGCCAGTCACAAAAGAACAAATACTGTATAATTCCACTTTTATGAGATACCTAGACTAGTCAAATTCATAAAGACAGAAGGTAGAAGGGTGGTTATTAGGGGCTCAAGGGAGGGAGAAATGAGGAGTTCCTTCTACAGGCACAGAGCTTTGGTATGGGATGATGAAAAGTTCCGGAGATGGATCATAATGACGGTTGCACAACAATGTGAATATATTTAATGTCACTGAACTTTACACTTAAAAACAATTAAAATGGCAGATTTTCTGTTATACGTATTTTACCACAATTTTAAAAATGAGATCAGCAGTTATATGTTAGAAACATGTTAAAGTTAGATTAGCACTGAACTGAGACTTTCTACTTGACCAAATCAAGACTGAAATTGAACTGGAGAGAAGATAAGTTTTTCACCATGTGATTCAACATTACTGAAGGTCACATTTTGCATCTCCAAAACCACCAGTAAAATGTTTACCAAGTTTTAAGAAAACACTCTAATAATAGCTTAGATATTCGATACACAGATAAGGACACTGAATCCCAGACACAATAGATATAATAAGTGATTTCCCAAGGTCGCACAAAGTGAATACCTCGATCCAGGTTGTTCTGATTCCTGATTTAATGTCAGCCCTATTAACTCCTAGTGCTCCTTGCCACCCCTCTCTCTTTCTTCTCCCTTGGTATCGAAGACACTGAATTCTTTTTGTTTTCCTCTTACCCATTTTTCTTTCTCTTTTTTTTTCATAATTAAAAACAGTAGACTTTATATTTTAGAGTGGTTTTAGGTTTACAGAAAAAGTGATCAGAAAGTACAGTAAACCTGGCAATTCACAGGCCTGTACCCCTGGGGCTAATAATACATTATATGTCAATAAAAAAATTTAAAGAAATTTTTAAAAAATACAGAGTTCCCATATGCCACCCCCTCTCCCCAGTTTTCCCCATTAGTAGCATCTCCATTAGTGCAGCACAATTGTTATCATTGATGAGCTAATATTGATACAATATCATTAACTAAAGTCTGTAGCTTACATTAGGGTTTACTCTGTCTCAAACATTTTGTTGGTTTTGAAAAATGTGTGATGACTTCCATCCACCATTACAGAATCGTACAGAATAGTTTCACTACCCTAAAAATCCTCTGTCTCTCTTTTTTCACCCAACTCAAACAATTCCCCAAAGTTCTAATCCTAATCTGTTTCTCTTCTTATTCTATTCTCTCCCTTGGGGGATCATTTTCATCCCTACATTTTCAGGGGCCACTTCCATTCTGACAACTCTCTAAGTTAAACGCCTGCTGGCCTGCTGCACATCTCCACTTGGCTATCAGAAGTAAGCCAGCTGTGTACTAACCCTACTAACCCCCAGCCCCTAACCACCTATTTCTCTTAATGACAAGGCACCCTCCTAGTTACCTCATCACCCTGGAATCAACTTTGACTCCTCCTTCCTTATCCTTTGACGCAGAGGCCTTAAAAAGAGGGGGGAGGGTGCCCAGTGACAGGTTGGAGTCTTGTTCATGATGAGCTTAGACTCTCTGGCTGCAGGAATCTGTCTTCAAGTCCTCTGACCCATGCAAGGTGAATGGCAAAAATAATGACCTGGTGAGCTAGCAGCCATTTTCACAGAAGTGCTTCTTTGTAGTCAACTTAGCAAAGACCTCTCCCTCTTTTTTCACATGAAACAGGTCTTCCCCTCTCCGACCCCCACCCCCGGTTGCCTTTGATGTCTTTTTTCTCTAACCCAGGTCTTGGAACTGGTGGGAAAGAAAGTCAGGATGAGACCAGATTCACTGATCACCAATAAATAGAGTGATGGAGTTTATTCTCTGAGGTCAAAGCTCAAAGAATCCATTAAAAGTTTCTTTTAAATATAAACTCATCAGCTTAATAGAAATGTACTGTACAACGCTAACTATAACTTAATGTTTGCCCTCAAGGAGTTCACTGAAGAGTTGAGGAGAAGCCTACGTAAATAAGTCATGAAAATTAAGTGCAACATGTATAGTAATAGAAATTTTACAAGTTAAAAAAAAAAAAAGAAATTTTACAAGTTTAGAAAAAGACAAAGGAGTGCATTGGTTAGAATTGTGACCAGGTGCATGAAAAAAGAAACTAACAGGAATGACATCGGCAAATTGGAGTCATTTTTTTCAAGTAACAAGAAGTACAGAGGTTAAGCAGTCTAGGGCAGGTATAGAAGCTCCATGAAGCCATCATGGACCAGACTCTTTTTATCATTCCCCTCTCCATTCCTCATTTTCGACTTTCATCATCCTGTTTGCAAAATGAGTGCTTGCATATCCAGACATAGACTATGAGTTTGGGGCAGGAAGAGCAGATAAAGGTAAATGTTAACAGGTATGCATCAAGTGAGACTGTCCCTTTAGACCAAGAAATAAGAGCTTTCCTGGAAGCTCCACCCAGGAAATAAAAGCTTCATGTATATTTCATTAGCTTGAATGGTGTCACAGGTCTGTCTTCAGTGAGTTCAGGAATCCCAGATTATAAGGTGGTAGCACTGCTGCATGGATGAAAATTTAAGATCAATAAAAATGAAGATCTGGGACAAGCCAGCCATCATATTGTGCAGATACTCCATCAGCTCTATGAAGAGATCTACGTGGTGAGAAGTTAGGGCATTGTGCCAACAACCAGCACTATTATGTCAGGCATGCAAGTGAGGCATTTTAGATGCTGGTGCTCCAACACCAGTCAAGCCTTCAGATGAGTGAGGCGCAGCTATCACCTAACTGCAGCCTTATGAGAGACCCTTAGTCAGAGCCACCCAGACCAGTCACTCCTGAATCCCTAACTTGCAGAAACAGTGTGACATCTTAAGTGATGATTATTGTTTTAAATGAGTTTTGGGGCAATTCATTATGCAGCAATGATTAACTAGTATGGAAAATAAGAAAGAAGAGATGGAGAGAAGACGGATTGAGCAACTAGCTGTGCAGGTGGGAGACCCCTTGTTGGTAGAGAAGATGCAATTACAGCTCACTGAGCCAAAACAGTGTGGGCATGGGAGCTGGAAGGAATACCACCACTTCTATCTTGCTTCCATCTATTGCTGACATGATAGGGGAGGGGTGTTGGGGGGAGAGAAACATGAAGAAGCAGGAGACGAATGCAAGGGCTGGATCATAAAGGGTCTGGAAATTCTTCTGAGGAATCTTGATTTTATCTGACAGGCAACTGAGAGCCATTAAAGGTTTTTAGGTGGGGATAGTCATGATAAGATTATATTTAAGAAAGATCACCCTAACAGTAGTGAGGAGCACAAATGAGACACAGACTACCTAGAACACTTAAAAAGAAGATTCTGTTTATACACTTAGATGTTTGATATTTGACAACCATACAACTTTTAGGAGTTTTAAGTTTTGCAGAGATCATGGACTATTTCTACAGGGCCTAAAAACAAAAGAGTATTTAACATCCTTATACCTAAAATACAAGTCGGGGAAAATGGGCAGAGTATACCTGCCTGGGTCCTGGATTTAGACTGGGACCTGATTCATACTCTGCTCCTTAGGCAGCACCTCACCGTGGGTGAACCTCTGAGCCTCATAGCCCTTGCCTGCAAAATGAGGACAGTAACGAAGCCTCCTGCATAACAGCAGATAAGTCTTGGAACTAACTATGTAAAGATCCCAGCAAAATGCCTGGCATATGAAAGAGTGTACTTAATACTCTGCTATTGATGATTTTACCTTCAAAAACGTTTCTTGAGTGAGAGGGATTGGACCGAGTGATCCATTTTACAGATGTGGAAACTGATGATTAATGTGTGCAGCAGAGTTAGGATTTGAATCTGCGTTATCTTGATTGTCAAGCCAGTGCCACCCTACTCAGCACAACACCCAGCCAAGCAATCACACTGTCACTTCTCTTTGGGTGGTAACAATAAGAGTTGAGAAACATTTATGAAAGATTAAATGAATAAAATAAGAGCAAAGGATTATTCCCACAAAAAGGATCTCCAGTCTTCTCTCCCCACTTACACCTTACAAATCTCCAAACCAACTTCCTTTATTCTTTGCTCTTATTCATAATGTGCCGTAAGGCAGCTGACAATTACTTGTCTGAGAATTATGTCCCTTTACTCCCCTAACTGTTGAGTGGGTAAGAAGAAATCAGCACTTGGTTTCGTCACATATGTTATAGGTACATTATTTTAATTCAGAAGAAATTGAGGACATAGTATGTGCTGGTTATTGGGTACTTAAAAAGATACATAAGCCAGCTCTCAGCCTGGAGGAGTCTAGTATTTAGTGGGAAAGTCAGACCTTGAGCAAATACCTATCATGCCAGATGATAAGCCCTACCCTAGAGGATAAACACCCTGTCCTGAGGAGCCCAGACAGGGGAACAGTTCAGTCCGTTCAGAGTGGAGGTAAGGAGGATGGATGGCCCCCAAAGTTGTAATGAGGGCACACTGGAGTTAGTTTTGAAGAAGGAATGGAAGCACACCAGAAAGAAAAGCATTTGAGCCAAAGGGGGTTAGCATGAGTAATGTCCAGGAGCATAGATATGTAAACTGTTTGGGAAATAAAAAGTATTTTGGCCCTGTTGGAGGAAAGGGTGAATAGGCAGAGAATGGGAAGAGATGAAGCTGGAAAGAAAGGCCCTCACTAGGGAGGTTAGGCTTCACTTTGAAGACAGGGGGAAGCACATGGACTGTCTGTAAATATTATGCTCAGCTATTGGACTTTGGAAGACGCGTCTACCATGGGCTCCTCTTTCCGACCACTCATCTAGTCTTCCAGTACTGGGGCTCTTCACACGGCAGGCTCCCGTGGGGAAGGCCAGTATCCATCTTATTAGGGACTGAGTGTCCTTCTTGGGAGCCCACTGGAGTCACAGATGAGAAATAATGTGACTAAATTACATGACCAGAAGACATTTAATCTGGGCCAAGTCCATTTGGTCATGAGGGTGATTTATCAAGAAAGCAAACCCGTTGCCAAGATAAAGGAGGAGAGGGCTCCTGGAGCTGATTTATGTTTGCCCAGCAGAACGTTAATGTCACCGCGTTTCACTTTCCAGCCAGTCACTGCTCCCTGGCCACGTGAATGCCTCCTGCCCCTGCAGAGGACTTGGAGGTGGAACGGCTCCTTTCAGACCACGGCAACCCTCGAACAGCACCAACCAAGCAGAGCAGCTCTGGGGTCCACAAAAGTTGTCACAAGTCTCCCCTCCATCCTTTGCTCATGATGCCTTCACAGCCCTCCTGGTGGCCTCATCCAGGGACTGACCAGGGTGCTCCACAGAGACACCAGGCGCCACGAGGACTGAAGACATTATTTATCACCTGTAGCTTACAGGGTTGCAGGAGGAGGAAAACCTAGAAAACTCCAAGCATCCCACGGTTCAAGGAACACCCTGGCCAAATATTATTCTGTGCCCAGCATTTACTGCCCTCCTCCGTGGTGCTCGGGGTTCCGGGTCTGGGCCATTGCCGTGCCCTGTGGGAGGAAGCCTCTGCCATGCCCACCAGCCCATCCAGCCCTCTCAAGTGACATCGGACCCAGCCAAGGAGCATTGCCATCTAACCGACAATGGCCGCCTCACTACGCAGGAGACACATAAGTATCTTGGGGCCAGGACCTCACGCTGTTTTGTAACATAAGCACTTTCCACGAAGGGTGCATAAGTCAAGGAAGGTCTGATTGTGGACTCCAAATAGTCCCTATCGCAGTGTTATTGTAGCCTCCCCTTCTTCCTCCTGATTACCCCACTCAACATAATCTCCAGCATTCAGCGATAAACCTGCTGGCACTCAATTTATAGGCAAACAATTCCCGTCTCTTTTCAGCCACTTATCTTTTCCAGTCGTCAAAGAAAAACTATATATAGTGTCTCTCTGGCGTCTAATTCTCTCTCTCTCTCTCTTTTTTTTTGACACAAGGGAGACTTCAAGGATTCATGTGGGGTAAAAGAACAGAGTCTAGCTTCTTGCTGGCACATAGCAAACGGCTGCAGACCTGGGTACGGCAGGCAGGGGGTACATGACGGTGTGATGAGCCCCTTACACACAAATTCGAGTGTGATAAAAGCAGAATCAGTGTTAGCAATTAAACAACAATGATACCAATTAATAGCAGTAGTCCTTTACAAAAACACTACCTCTTCACGGGGCTGGGTGTCACAGAAACCATGTGAGGTCTGCGCAGTATTTTATTGCATTTTTAAAACATCTGATCGCATTCCCATAACAATCCTAGAAAGCAGGCAGAGATGAGAATTAGCCTCATTTTTAGAAGAGAAAATAGATCCAGTAAATTTGCTTGCCAACAGTCCTAGCACTGCTCGGTAATACAGACAGGGATAAAATGGACAGGTTTCTGACATTTAATCCGCTGCTTTTCTCATTCACTCTTACAGTTCTGTCCACTTTAGGCTAACTCAGTTGTACCCACACTCGGTTACATACATACATCCACACCTAACTACAAGTACTGAAGCAGAAGAAGCCTGGAAAAGTCAAAACATCTCCCTATGCCAATGTTTATAATACTCTCGAACATCTAAAAAGATGCAGTTAGTCACTGCTAACAAAAATGTTCTTAGCGCTGCAGAAGGAAAGCTAAAATTAATCAGAAGTCAGCAAAAGAGAACTTCGCACAATGGCATATTTTCTGTTCTCTACTTTTGGAGAAAAATATAAAATCCCCAGAAAACAAGTAGATAAACGGGACTTTTTCAAGGTTACACCCCAGATTACTCAGCTTTATTCCCAAACCTGCGTCTTTAGTCCTTTTTCCTATGAACAGAAAGTGAGCAGCCCATTTGCTATCCCTTCATCTACTGAAACAGGAAAGAGATACATAATTTAGGCAAAATAGTACCAAGAATCAAAAACGAAAAGGGGTTTTGCTTATGACAAGTTAAAAGAACAAAACTCCCCATTTCCCAAGTGTTACAGGTAATCAAGTTTTTCTCTATAGGACTTTAGGAGGTTTTTACAAAATTTCTTGAAAGAAAATGTAAAAATCAGTCATTATAGAAAAGTACCTGCCTATTATTTTTAATTGTGTTTATTTGGAGTTTTTTTAAGATTTTATTCATTTATTTGACAGAAAGAGAACCCAAGGAGGGGGAGCAACAGGCAGAGGGAGAGGGAGAAGCAGGCTCCCCTCTGAGCAAGGATCCTGACTCGGGACTCCATCGGAGGACCCTGAGATTATGACATAAGCCGAAGGCAGGCGCTTAACTGACTGAGCCACCCAAGTGCCCCTAAATGTATTTTTAAAGACTAGACTTACTCTTTATCCCAAATTCCAGATCAAATTCCATCAGAAATGCTACAATGACAAAATGTTTCATTCCCCACCTCTAATCCTGGACCTGTTTGGTTCTGACAAAACTCTTTTTTTTACCAGCAGCCCTTCTTGAACAAGGATCGTGCTAGGAATCCTGTGTGATATAGGTCCAGGAAGGAGGGGGTTCTGACAAAATGTGGGGACAAATTCCAGATGCATGAGGTGCTCAACAAGGAGAAGGACAGAGCCACATGCAATTCAAGAGTAAGGAAAGCTATTTTGACCCAAAGCAGGAAGAGAGCACTGGGGCCCAGACAGAAAGATATTGCTCCTCATGGAAGAGAGAAGCTATGTGATGTTGGTTCTTGGGGCAGATGACACAGGCCCTCTGTTCTGGAGGAGCTTATGGTCTAATGGAATGAACCACCAAGCTGATAAGCACCATGCATGTGAACAAAGAATGACCAGGCCCGGGGGTGTTGTAAGTGAGCCTGCCTGATAGCATAGTTCCAGCAAGGTTTCGTACTGAAGGTGACCCCCCAGAGTGGCGACTTGCAGGATTTTTCTAGTTAGAGAAGGATTGGGGAATCATTTGAACAAAGTTAAAGAGACTACAGTGGGTTGATTGGTGGCCCCCCAAAGTACACCCACATCCCAGTCCCTGCAACCTGGGAATGCAGCCTTATTTGGAAAAGATGTAAATAAGTGAAGGATCTCAAGATGAGGTCATCCTGGAAGATCTGAGTGGGTCCCAAATCCAATGAGAAGGGTCACACAGAGGAGAGACCCACAGAGAGAAGAGAGGGCCATGGGAAGAGGGAGGCAGAGATTGGAGGGGTGCCACCACAGCCCAGCAACCCCTGAAACCATGAGAAGCTGGAAGAAGCAGGGAAGGACTCTCTCCTAGAGCCTTGGAAGGGAGTGTAGCCTTGTTGATGCTTGATTTTGAACTTCTGGCCACCAGAATGGTAAGAGAATCAATTTCTGTTGTTTCAGACTACCAACTTCCCACTAATGCTTGTGGCAGCCATAGACAACCAATGCAGGGGTGTGAGAGGAAAGCTGGTCCTGGGCTCTGCTCTCTGTGGCCAGGGCGGACCCCTGCAGGCTCCATTTCCCAGACCCTTTCCAGTGGGCTCAGCCTACAGGAGGCACTTGGTGGGGGACAGAGGGTGGGAAGAAGGGAGCAGCCAGGATGTTTCTTCCTTGTTTCTCAGCCTCCAGAGATACACCTCCAGCAGCAGCTGTCTCTTCCTCAGCTCCCACGGCCACAAATAGGATCCCTGTGATTTCACATCTCCCTGGGGGATCTGAGGCCCTGGTTCTAACTAAGTCACAATAGTTTCCAGAAATAATGAGTCCAGTGTGATTTGAGCACAGGTCTTTTGCGGGGAAGGGAAGGGGAAGAGCCTGGAAGAGTAGGCCGTGCCAGACTGGGCTGGGCTAGTCCACATACACCAAAAGCCATAAGGGTACCAGAAGCAGAGCTTTGAGGCTCCTCTAAGAAAGCAAAATCTCAACAAAAGTCACAGGCTCTTATCCCGGACTTGATATCCACTGGTACCCAGCTTAGTCGCCATGAAGTCTCCAGACGGTTCCTGGCAGGAGACTGCATTGCTTTGTTAGGGCTGCCATAATTAGGTGCCTTAAACAATAGAAATTTACTTTCTCACAGTGCTAGAGGCTAGAAGTCTGAGATCAAAATTCTGGCAGGGTTGGTCTCTTCTGAAGCTTCTCTCCTTGGGTTGTTGATGGCTGTCATCAATCTGTGTCTTCACATGGTCTTCCCTCTGTACCTTTCCATGTCCAAATCTCCTCCTCTTATAAGGACCCCAGTCCTACTAAATTCAGGTCTACCTTAATGACCTCATTTAACTGAATTATCCCTGTAAAGACTCTGTCTCCAAATACAATCATATTCTGAGGCAGCTATGGTTAGGGACTTCAGTGTATGAATTTTGGGAGAACACAAACCAGACCATAATGGGGATTTACAGATTCATGGCAGATGAGACAGTGAGAATCATGGCAAGCCCAATAGGAATCAGATGGAACCAGCAGGTATTCAGTAAGAAACAAAGGTGATGGGTGGACTTAGGGGTACCCGACAGAAACTGTAAGGTGCTTGACAGGTGTCAGCAACCGTCCCCAGAAGAGCCCAGAGCAGGGAGAGAAAGGGAAAATGGAAGATTCCTTGTGGGGTCTGACCATATGGACAGCTGGACTGGCTTTCTGAGAGCACGTGAGAAGCCCACAAGGACTTCCAGAGAACGAGTTGAGAATCTAGTGGTTGGTAAGGACAAGAGTAAGCAAAAAAAAAGCTTTGCATTATTAATGGGATTTTTTTTTTTTTTTTTTTTTTTGGTACCTCCAGGTTGATTAAATCTACAAGGTGAAATCTGTGCATTCTGGAAGGGATAAAGTTCTTCCTACCACCACACCCTCCCCACCACAACACAAACATACACAGATGGTGTCTGGCCTCCTTTACACAGCATCCCTGTGGAGATAAAAACAAGAGAGCAGGGCCCGCGAGCAGCCACCGCGAGGAAAGGCAGAGTCAGACGGAGGCTGCGGGAACTTGACTGGGGGCCCGGTTCAGGCAGAACAGCGATGTTTGTGTGCTGGCCACATGCAGACGTGCCGCAGCTCTAGGACCATAAGCCTATGTCCAGGGGAGCCATATACACGTGCTTTTGCAGATGAGATGCAATTTATTAATATGAGACTCTGCAGGGTGCATAGCAATAAATTGTAATTCGTGAAATTTATAAACTGAGATAGCACTAGTGAGGGTCCTGCGAATTGTAATTCTCTCAACCTGACAAATGAACTGCTCCGAGCAGCTATAGCGTCAGCAGGGTGAGAGAAATAAATCAGCCTGCTGAACTGGGGTAAGAAAGCAAACACTTTTATGGGTCTACAGATCTTGAGAAATGTTGATTAAGTCAGATCTGGAATCCCCCCATGGTTGTTTCACAAGTGGCTTTATCCCAGAGACCCCCCAGGCCTCCCCATGTTACCACAATCTCCCAGGAAAAACGGGAAATGAGTTATACTGTGTTTGGGGTAGGAAACAAAAATATATTTCTTTATGGTCTTGGGAAAAGGTAACTGTGACCATTCAAGGAGTCTTCTGTGTTTCCCCAGATCTGTGTTAGAAGAAAACTTTATGGGAGGTTTTCCACAACATTGATAACCTCCAGTTGTGGGACTCATTGTGTGAGAATACATTTAGATTAAGCAGAATTCATCAGAGGTTAGTCTCCAAACTCACAAAGTATGGATTTTACTCAGTAAGAGTAGGGGAAAAAAAATGTAGTGTACTATATTAAACCAGAGACACTTGAACAAACTGCTTTGAATTACCTCTGGGTCCTAAGAGAACCCATTTGCTATCAAATAACTAATGTACTAATGAAAATTCAGTTTGTGAAGCAGGTCCCCTGAAGACTCCATTCTAGAAAACGGTTTGGTTTCAACAAATGGTCACATTTATTCTACACTGTAGCCTTCAAATTCAAAATGTCATGTATTCAAGACTTGTATTCCCTCCAGTTGATCTGAATTCCCAGAGGGGAACTGTTTACTTCAGAAGTTTAGTTGCAAGAAATGACAGAAGAGAGGCAACAGCTCTGGAGAGGAGAACTGACACTGGTTAGCCACCCATGGGCCAGGTGGTACATTCAAGAAGCTACTACCATCTCCTTTTGGACAGAAGACTGAGACTCAAAAACTGAAAAAGGCAGGAATTAACTGATAACTAAGTTTACACCTTTTCCTTTCAAAGTTGAGAATCCTAGCATCTTCCCGTTCAAAGAGTTCTCTCTCTGTCACCCACCCTTTCTTTCTCCCTACAGATGCAGACCCAACCGGGTCCCAGACCTAGATGACTGCCTCCCTGGTCTTCACCACCTCCAGGGAAGGAGCAACCCCCGCCCCTTGAGTGGGCAAGAGGCCCAGGACACACAGTCTGTGCTGCCCATTCAGCGAGGTCGTCATGCTTGGACAGAGAGAGAAGGTGTTAGGGGTAATGCTCCTCATACCCCATTTGAAGCAGAGACCAAGAGGCCCTGGGAGTGTCCAGGTTCAGGAACTGGCTGCCTAAAGATTGAGAAAAGCAGGTCACAGCGGTGCTGCGGGGCGGACCCCAACAATTTGTTGCAGCTGCAGAAAACTTCTGAAACGTCTTTCCCAGAAGCTCTGGTACCACCAGGAGTGGCTGCAAGTTTGTGTGGCTGTGGCAGACTGGCAGCCCGGCACTATCCCGGCTCCCCAGGGTCCAGCAGATAAGCAGCCGCAGCCATGAAATCTGGCTTCAAAAAAAAAAAAAAAAAAAAAACACAGATCCTGGGGATGGCCACGTCCTGAACGCACATTTCCTAATGTTGTGTGAAGTCTAGGGTGATCACCATGGTTGCTGCCACCGGAGGGGAAGCCAGGAGGTGGACGCCTGTCTCGGGCATCAATGCTCTGGAGAAAAGACTTGTCTGACTCTCCTCCTCAGGGTTGTGGCCAGGAGGATCCTAAGTGAAGGTTCTCCAACCATCCCAATGGACTCATTCCCAAGCTTCTCCATCATCACATTACCCTCCAGCTCCAAATCTTTCCTGCTTGCTCTCAGCCTAGAACAATGTTTGAATGAAGATACAGATCTCCTGGGGTTCCTCTTAAAAGGCAGACATGATCTCCTACATCTGGGGTGAGCCCCAGGATTCTGCATTTCTAGCAAGCTCTCTGGTGACCAGGATGCTTGGTCTTTGGACCACACTTTGAGAGCCAAAGACCAGTACTACAAGTCCCAGATCCCTAAATTGGGTGTTAAACACACTGGGCCACCTCCTTCCACCTTCCACTACCTTCCTAACCTCCTTTATCTCCTTCCCACCACCTCTGTTTTGCTCCAGGCAGACACCACAGAGAACTCGGGACACCTCGCTCAACCCACCACAGTGTTCTGGGCCTGCCGTTTCCCTTGACAGCAAAGCATGCATGCTTCTCCTTGCTGTTCAAATCTTTCTTCCATGCAACCCTAGCCTTCCCACAAGGGCCATTGTCTTCCTAACAGGAAGAGCTGCTTTCCAGAGTTGTGGCATACAAGGGAACGAGCCCTGCTTTCTCAGGAAGTGTCAAAACCTGGGATTGTTTGGGAGACAAAGACCTGGACCACCCCCTTCTGTATGAAATGAGTCCAGAAAACTGCCTGGGCTGGCCCATCATTCTCCAGCTGGAAGCCCTGTTCCATGATGGTCATTTTGGAAACAGCGGACTTTAGCTCTGTTCAACTGTTCTGGGACCAGAGCTCTTCATGCCAGGAATGGATACGATACCATGTCCCAAGACCCAGCTGACAAAGACAGAGTTGAATATTCCCACTTCACATTGTGAGGCCAAATACCAGCTAATGAAAAGTGGATCATGTACTTTCTAGAAAAATACTTTGTACCGTCTGAGATTTAATGGGGAAATGAACTCTTAGCCATCCTCTGTTTCGATTTAAGTATTCAAAAGTCCCTATCCTGACAAAGCCCCATAAGAAAGGCTATCTAAGGCACTCCTTGATTTTCCTTTTTTGCTTCCAAACACTGAAACTGCAGCCAAGATTTTCTGGTTATGGAACCTCTTCTGAGCCTGATATCTCACTGGCTGGGGAATTGGAATGAACATTTCCATCTTATCTGCCCTCTGTTACTTGGCAGGGAAGGGTGTGGCGGTAGAGTGTACAGTGGGGTTTAGGGGAGGTTTCGCCTTGCAGAGACTGTGGTGGGTTTTCTCTTCCCCAGCTTTGCTGTCAGTTGTTTTGAGGGAAATGGGTAACCGGATCTTAGAATCCCTGGATGTGACGAGATAACATTGACTATAGGCAATTCTATTTACTGATAAAAATAATATATAGTTTTCAAATAGCCCCATAATGAGTCACTTCTAAATAGTCAGAAATACGTTTCCTGCCATTCTTTTCTGAGACTTGAATTAATAGTTTTATAAAATTACTCCCCTCACTAAGGTAGTCTATTGAATGCACATAGAATTAACTACATGGTCTCAAACTTGCCATAACCTAGACTTTGGGAACCTACCAGATATGCATCAAAGTCCAGAGTACATTCTCTCCTAAGAAATATATTCTACTTCTGGCTCCTCTTCCTGAAAGTTTAAAAAAAAAAATAGCATAAGAACAAGAGTTAGACAAAATTTATTGGCAAGTTTCCAGATTGCCAGATCACTGCCAAAAGGTAAACATCTTAAGCCACTGACGGATGGCACTGAAGCCTAATCTAAAATTGTGAGCGAAACTGCGGACTCCTGAAGAAAAAGTCCAGTAGACTTGAATGACTTGTCTTGCTCTGCCACTCAGCTCTGTAACTTTGGGCAAGTCTTTTAAAGCCCTCTGAACCTCAGTTTTCTTATCTGGAAAATGGGATTAACAACTACCCCACCCATCTTGCAGAGTGGCTCTGTCAAATAAGATCATCCCCCAGCAAGTGCCTTCTTAATTTACAAGGATTTTAATGCCATGTGGTTGGCAGGCAGTATCTTCTGCTGGTTCCTGGGCTCCACAGAGCTGCTCTCTTCCTTTGCAGCCCTTCCCCCATAGCCTGGTGACCTCTGTAAAGGTAGAAGTGTAAGGAAGGAAAGTGACTGGTATTTTAGAGGAAACAGAATCTTACCCAGTTTCACATGTGATTCTTTAAATCTCTCTCTTCCATTTCCCTCAAGGAATCCCCAGACAAATTCTCCAGTCCTATCTTGTTACCCTTCTCAATAACAGAACTGATTAATTCTAGTTAACCTGGACAACCTATCTTTCCCCCAGCCCCAGGAAGCAGAGGCTATCATTGTTGTTTTTAAAGGCTCTCTGAAGGGAGATTACTGGTTATCCTCACCAAAAGATAGAGAAGGGGACTGAAAAGAATTCTAGGACCTCCTCCAGGATGATAAAGGGCTGGAGATCTGTGTTCTCAGGCAGAAAGTTTCTGTCTCTCTGAAAACCCTCTAGGGAGACAGCAGGGCCTCGGGGAGAAATTACAGCCATGGCAAAGCTTTGCCAAGAGGAGGTAGAGCCACCAGCCTCCAAGGATGATGAGGACCTGGCAAATGAAATATATCCGTGGTCATCCATGTGGACTGAAGACCAGAGAGCCATCTCTGAATGTGCTGGGTGGACATTCACAGGAACTGAGAGGAAGGGGGCATTTCTGGAAGGTCTAAGACTGAATTTCCTACCAGCCTGGCAGAATGGCTACAATAGCATATCAAATTTAATTTAAAGTAATAAAAGAAATGTAACATTTCTTATGCCTGATCATGTGGCACAGAATTCACATGCCTGTTGTTCTTTCTGGGACATTCTGGCAGATAACTCTGCTTTCTTTGGATGCTCCAGAGTTTGGGGGAAACGGTTTTAAAGATCAGCATAAGCTCTTTTCTGAAGTTACCTTCCGCTCCCACCCCCAGTGAGAATTTACCCAGGGAAATACCAACCCAGCAAGAATTTCCTTCATAACTTGAAACTCAAACCCTGAGTGGCCTGCCTCCCTTTCACTCACACATATTTCTCAGCAAAGCTTTAGTGGAAGAGAATGTTTCATCTTTCTTACATCCCAAACATAAACGTATCAAGAAACAAAAACAAAACATCATGACTAGCAAGCACTGTCCATGGTTCCCAGACAGGAATGAATGTTGAACTGCTACCAACTAAACTCACAGTTTGGAAATACATGTATCATTGTCTGTATTTTACTCTGAGGAAACTGAGGCCCAGAGGTATTAACTAACTTGCTAAAGATTTCAAGCTATTAAGTGGCAGAGCGAGGATTAGAACCCACCTCTGCATTCTGTTCTATGTAATTCCAATTATCTGCCTTCTTCAGCAGTATGCTTCTTTGACATTGTGTGTGTGTGTGCGCGCGCGTGCATGTGTGTGCTCACCCATGCACGTGCCGTGAAGGGTTCAGCTGCTGAATGTAGACCAGAGAGCACAGATTTTTCAATGTAACCATTGCCATATTTGTTTAACTCTGGAAGGAGAAGCTATGAGCTGCAGTAGGCGTCCGCTGAGCAACAGCTGAAATGTGCCCGTTGCTGATTTAATGTGATAATCAGGGGTGGGGGCCCTGGTGACAGACTATGATGTATTGGCTGTTGTTCTGCACTTTGATGTTCTTTGGAATTTGTCAAAACTTCACTTCAGCACTCCAAAAAGTGCCATGGCGTCATCTGTCCCACTCTCTCACCACAGGAGCAAATGGCAGGGGAGTGGCTGCCACTTGAGTCCAGGTCAGCAGCAGGTCAGAAAGTGGCAGACCTTTCTTCAGGACAGCTGGTGGCGGCAGCCGCTCCCCAAGCTCACCACCACCCACCCAGAGGATTCCTGTCTCTGGGGGATAAACATCTTTGCTGTCCCCGGCCGAAGAGGGACTGCAGATCCCTCCTGTCTCAGCTCAGTCACGGGGCTTCTGGAGAAAGGAATCATGTTCCACACCCTGGGTCATGGGGGATTGAGCCACAGGCAAGGAAGGGGGGCTTGGAATGCAGGGGGCATGCTGCTGAGCTCGCTGCCTCCAGAATGTTCCTTCTCAGGGAGGGGCAGCCAGCAGCATGCAGCAACAGACCCCAGTCTGGGCCACGACTTTTGGCCATCATAGTCACGGCAGAGGCAGTGGCAGACAGGAGGGCAGGCTGATGCTCAGGCTCCCACGGCCAGATGAGTCAGCCTGGGTCTCTCCAGCTGGAGAGGGATGCTTATTTCCCAAGGCTGGTCTGGGCAGCATACAGATTTTGGAACAATGTTGGCAGCCATCACTGGGGACCTGTACAGCCGTCTCTAGAGCAGCTGATTTCTGAAGGGTCACCCTGTCCTAGAGGTAAGGAATGGCAAAATTTGGTTATCTCAACTCTCCTGTTAGAGGAGAGAGTGGTTTTGCCTAGAAAATCCCATCACACTATTGGGTGAATTCATACTGGTCTCCTGAGGGCACTGGATCTATCAGGTAGAATTTCAGTGGGTCCCTGTTACTGTGACATCAGGATCCTTGTTCTAATCTTCCTAGCACAATATGCGCCTCTACTGAGAAGCCAACCTTCAAGAAAATCAAGAAAAAATCATGTAATGCTTCATTTTATTTTTGGCTCTCCAAATTTTAATTCCCACATCTATAACATGAGATCTGTAATGTCCTAGCCTAGGGAGTTGTTTTAAGAGCTAAATGCAACTATGTACATTAAAATATTTCAGCATGATGCCTAATGCATACTAGATGCTCAATAAATGTTCGTTTGTCCCCATTCTCGTTGTCTCCTCCCTTTTCTGGATTCACTGTCACATTCTCTAAATGTCCAAATTAAAATGAACACCATTTTATAATAACTAAAGCTTAAGGAAAGATGATATGACATTGTCTCCCATGACAAAGCCAGGGATTCAGCCTAGTCTTAAGAGATAGCAGGGTGCTTCCAGCTTCCCAGTCGGCTGTTGGAAGCCACATTATTGTCCCCCAAGCTAGGGGCAGGTAATTGTACTGAGCCTTTATGGATGGTGTCTAGCTAGTGAGGGTGACAGTTATTACAACTCATGGAGGCAAAGAGGCAAAGATTTAAAATTATGAGGCTTGGACTGCCCAGACATGAGTCTGCAGGAGAGAGAATCTCAGCCCAGAGAAGCCATCAATTTCCTTTCCACTTAGGCTTCAAGGAGGAGCTTCCTTGCCAACTTCAGGCACCCAGAAAGGGCCACCTCTCACTCTAAGCCAACAATTTCTGACAGGGAAGTGGCCTCAAGGGTCACCTGGGATTAACTAGTGGGAAATGATTCCAGAAAGAGGCCACAGACATCGAGACAGTTTGGCTCCCTGTGCTGAGAAAGTGACATCAGCCATGCAGATAAATTCCAAAGAATCTATCACTCTCCCCCACCCCACCCCCCAACAATGCTTTACTAGCTTATAAAATGTTCCTGAGCTCTTTCCACACAGACAACTTCTGGGGCCTATCCAGGACATCCTGGAAAATTACAGCAAGAGGGTGGCTTTCCAATTCTTCTTCACCCAGAGCCTAATTTCTTTAGACTTAGTCTAACTCCTTTCCACTTTATCAATTATTGTTAAATGGGGAAGCTTGTTCTGGTACTAATGTTGATTGTTGCCCAGAATAGCCTGAGAAAATTACCAATCTCTAGGTTCTGATCAGAAGATATACTGGGTTTGGATGATGTCTACAACATTGCAATTATTATAATTTTCCTCTTAAATTCTCACTAAGTTGTTTCTCAAGGTCTGCTTACAGGTACTTGTGTACATTCTACAGACCAACAAACTGAGGTAGAGTCAGACCAAGTACAATCTGCTTATGGGCATTCAGCAAAACAGCTGCTCAATCAATCCAGAAGTCATGATTCCTTGCTCCCAGACCTCCTCACCATTCTTCTTCAGGAAAAGAAAGAGATTCAAGAGATCAGACAAAGTGGGGAGAGAAAGGTCTAAATCGAGCTGGAGTTCCCTTGAGCTACGAAGCCCCCCAGTGTCCCGAAGAGAGCTCTTTGAGAGAAGAGATTTCCATGGGGTGTGGGGTGTATGGGAATCAGTCAAATCCAAAAATTTACTGCCAGCCCAGGTCACTTGATGGAGAAGGCAATCTACTTCTACAAAGAGCTTTTGGAAATATATAATATCTTCTCACTTTGTGCTGACAAGAGAATATGACTACAGACTTATTATTGCCATTTTCCAGACAAGGAAACAGAAGTCTGGAGAAGGTACCTTGCCCAAAGTCATACAGCTAATAAGCAGTAAAACCAGACCACCTGGCAACCCAGCTTTTCTGAATCCAAGTCCAGTGCTCTCTGCCCTGTATTTCAGAAGATGAGTTAGCCAGAGCTTGTATCTGTGGACAGCAAGGGAAACATTCATCAAAGGAGATGTGACCATGCCCTAGGGGAGCTGACTTTTAAAAGAATGTTGACTTGTCAGCTCCCTAAACTATTCATATAAAACTCAAATGGCTGAGGGGTTCTGGGATAGGAATCACCTGAGGAGCCTGTGCAGAGAATCCCTTAGGGCTGGTGTCTGTCCAAGATAGGAGTCTCATGTTCACTTTAGTATGGGTACAGTATGGGCCCCGAGACCTTGAACCCTAGAGCCTTAATAAGGATGCTCCAGGATATTTCAGCCCTTCTGAAATCCTAGAATCTGCTCTAAAAGGGTACGAACCTGGGCCTCATGTTCTTCCAGGATCTTGCAAAAGACCCAGCCTCCTGGCCTTTATCATATTCTGCACACACAGATCTCAGCCTCCAGAGGTGAAGTGGGGATACAACAGTGTCCCCAGGTGTCAACTCCAGCTTAGGCTCCAGTTTTTGGGAGCCCAGTTTACAGCCAAATGGTTTGCCCCGGCCAACACAGTCCTAAGCAGAGGCAATCACACTCCAGGCTAAAAAGGCGGAAAACCAGTAGGCAGGGAAACCGTTTTGTCATCCAAGGACAATAAAGTTTATGTATTCCCAGATGTGGGTCCTCCCACTTAATCAAAGCAGAGGCCCATTCCAGTGAAAAGAGCTTTTCTCCAGCAAAATGGGAAGGCAAGCTTCTTCAGGGCTAAATTTAGACTTCACCCACAGGGGAAGGACTCCAGTTCTTCGGGGCTGCCGACAGAACAAGCAAACAGTTCAGTGTCCCCGCTGGCCACAGCCGGCTCCAGAGCTGAGCCAGTATGAGTCTGAAATGTTCCCAGCCCAGGAGTGTGGGTTGTGCTGTCCCTGGGGCTAGGCGCTGCCCTCAGCTTGATCACAGCTTAGAGAGTATCCAGCTTTGAGCATTTGGCTGGTGTGTCATCTCTACTCACTCATTCTGCCAAAGGAGCAGCCACTCGATGCCCACTACCCCAAAGACTGGGGTTCCAGAGGATGCGACATGCTAGAAGGCCAAACTTCTGCCCTCAGGCATATTCTAAAGGTATCTTGGAGATCCAACAGTGAGACGATGATGCTTGGCGAAATGGCCAAATTAATACACAGAGCAGTATATAGGGTAATATGGTCCTAAAGAAGGGAGAATATATTACCCACAGTCATGGAAGGCTTCAGTGGAGGAAGAGAGTTTTTCTTCTGGAACAGGGCCTCTTACACCCATCTAAAGCTTCCAGTATCCTCTCCCTAAGTTAGTACTTTTTCTAAATGGCTCCAAAGCAATCCTTGTAGAATACTGAGAGGTGTGCCCTGTCTTGGGGAAAAGTTAGTGTGGTCCCAGCTAAAGAAAGTCAAACAAGTTCCATTCATTTCTCTCTTTGGCCAAGTAACAAGAACGATGGAAGAAGGTGTCATTTTCCCAAAGGCATCAAGATCAGGCTTCCCATCCTTAGTTCTCGGGAAGTATGTGCCAATGGTCACCCATTCACTACCGTCAAATCTAATCACAACTTAGTACCAGGCAGGGCTGGGAAGACTTACAGGGGGAGTGAGAATAGTACAAATGGACTACATCCTTCTCATCCAGGATTCCTGTAGACATGAACCCAGGTTTGCTTAGAGGGTGAAATAAGATGAAAACTACACCTCTTGAAACAAGTCACATAACACACAGCCACACAAGCCACATAACACACAACACACATTGCACCTCCTGAGAAAGCTCCTACCAACACAGCCAATCACCACCTCCACTGTGCTCTCCTAGCCCTGCACCTTTAGCTCCATTCCAGCACTTAATCCTCCGTAGGATCATTAATGGTTTACATTAGCCTCCCCCAGAGACTAGGCACTACTTAAAACGGGGGAGGAACCTTGATCTTATTTCCCTTTGAACCTCCAATTCCTGGCATACAGTAGGCTTTCCATTGACATTAGATGGATGAATGAATGAATGAATGAATACTCAAATGTATAAACCATCTTACTTGAATACCTCCCTGCCTTGCTTAATAAAGGGGGTTGGTATGATTCAAAGATTAATACAACTCCATAAAAAAGAAGTAGTATTCCAGAACTATCCCCAGCTATACTCACTAGGTCTCATTAACTGAAAAGACCTGAGCTACCTTGTATCTCTCTCTCTCTCTCTCTCTCTGCTTCCCAGAGGTGGCTACCCTGCCTTACGCTAATGTGATTCCTCTGGCAGTAAATTAAAGCAGTAAGTCAAAGACCCAACTATACTCACTCTTTGTATTGAAACCCCTCAGCAACTTCCCAGACTATCTATGCCTGCACCAATGACATGGCTACTGATAGGCACTATGGGAGGGAGTTCCTAGTTGTTCCAGATAGACTCCAGAGATCAGTTTCTTTTCTTTTCTTTTTTTTTTTTTTTTATGTATTTATTTGACGGAGAGAGAGATCACAAGTAGGCAGAGAGGCAGACAGAGAGAGGAGGAAGCAGGCTCCCTGCTGAGCAGAGAGCCCGATGTGGGGCTCAATCCCAGACCCTGAGATCATGACCTGAGCTGAAGGCAGAGGCTTAACCCACTGAGCCACCCAGGCACCCCAGAGATCAGTTTCTTTGAAGAACCCTCTCCACCAATCCCTTTATGAAATACATATAGTGAAAGTCAACAAACAGAAAATGCAGGTGGGAGAATTCCCTTTTGAGTGGGGGGGATTCTCAGATGACCTAATCAAGCAAAAGAATTATCCTATTTTATATCAACGCCAAGGATATAAATAGTCAAAAGAGAAGCATGCCTGTGTTATCGTTTTTGAGCTGCAATTTGTTCTGCATTTTGCCCAGTCAACCAGGAAAAGAGAATGTAAATCCTTTTTTTTTTTTTTTTTTTAAGATAAGTTTCATGGCAGCCAGACACATCCAAAAGAAGCTTGGGCTACAAGGCAATGTATCAAACAAGAACACCAGAGATCGCTGAATGGAAGGATTACTAGGAGATATGTGTGTGTTTGTGTGTTTCCCATGACAATAAATATATATGATTACAAGTTGCCATGACTGAACTTCAACTTGATGCTTTAAGACATTGGACTTGGCTGATGGGAACTACTGCCCTCTACTGGATGGAATGTCACACGAATGTCATGATTTCATATTTGCTATTGCCTGGATGCTTTCATGCTTCCTGGGGGGAAAAGGCCATGATGGTGGCAATGATAAGAAGGATGATGGAAGAAGAGCGGGGAAAGGATAAGAAGAGAGAGAAGGAAGAGATAATAACTATGGCATTGGGGAGAATCCCTTAGATTTATACAGCACTTTAGTGTCTTACAAAGAATATTCACACAATTTGTCTTATTTGAGCTTTACACTTTTCACAATTACCCCGTGAGGATGATGGTGTTGTAAATGAAGTGACTTTAGAAATGAAAAAACTTTAGCAAGGACAGTAAACCATTTGCCTATAGATTCAGAGCCAATAAGGGGCAGAGGTGAGATTCCAATTTGGGTTTTCTAAATCCAAACCCTGGAATAATTTTCCTTCACTTTACTTATTTGGTGGGTTTTACTTATATTCACGTCAATACAGTCTTTTAGGAAGAGTTTTTAAGATTTCCCTATGTGTCAAAAACATAATTCATTCACAAACATTTATTATATACCTGCTCTATGCCTGGTCCTCAAGCTAAAAACTGGGGGACAGCAGAGGACAAAGCAAAGTCCAGCTTTCATGGAAAGGGCAGTCAACAAACACGGGGACAAATCCATAAGGATCGTGAAGTCAGAGTAATAAATGGTTGGGAGGCAATGAAACAAGGTGAAAATGAACAATGGCCCTGAAGCGAGAATGAGGATAGTAAATGACAAGTTTTGACTGCTAGTATTTTCAGAAGGGTGACCTCTAATGGCAGAGCACCAGCCTTGGTCTTCCCAAACATGTCTGAAAATCATTGGTAGATATCAGAAGAGTCACCTGGAAATGGACATTTGCCAAGATACCCACTTAAGAAACCCCTGAAGTATACAGGTAGGAAAGAACTCATCTAGAAATGTGTATATTTTTCTATTGACAAAGATTAAAAGATTTCATTTCTAAAATATCTCTGTGACTGTCATATATTTAATTTGTCCGACCAGTTACATGAATTGAGCAGCTTTATTTGTAATACCCTAAACCTATAAACAACCCAATGTCCTTCAACAGGTGAATGGTAATACAAACTGTAGAGCATCCATATCATGGACTACTACTCAGCAATGAAAAGAAACAAACTATTGATACATGCAGCAACTTGGATAGATCTCAAGGACATGATGCAGGATGAAAATGAGCCAATCCTGAGAGGTTATACAACTGTATGACTCCATTTGATTCCACTGATACATTTTTGAAGTGACAACGTTGTAGAGAGAAAACCTAGGTAAGTGGTTGCCTGTGGCTAGAACAGTGAAGGAGGTTATGGCTACAAAGTGTTTCTCCTCTGTAGTGACAGAACAGTTCTGGAACTTGATGGGATAGAGGCTATATCAGTCTAAACAAACTATAAAATATCATAGAATTACATACAAAGACAGACCAAAAAATGTGTGCATGTACTCTCAAATACAGAGCTCAAAGTAGTGGTTGCCAGAAGGAAGATGGACGGGGCATGGGTGAAATAGATCAAGGAGATTAAAAGGTACAAACTTCTAGTTATAAAATAAATAAGTCATGGAGATGAAAAGTACAGCACAGGAGGTGTAGTCAACAATATTGTAATAATGCTGTGTAGTGACAGGTGGTGACTCTGCTTATCAAGGTGAGCACTGAGTAATGCATGGAAGTGTAAAATCAATATGTTGCACACCATAAGCTGACATAACACTGTACGTTAATTATACAAGAATAAAAAAAAGTCGAAAAGTGTGCATGTAAAAACTGGTAAAATATGATAATATTTATAGTCTAGTTGATGGTTTTGAGCCAATCCATTCCCTTGTTGTGTAACGGTCTGTTACATAAAAGGGCATCACTGGGAAAAGATGGGTGGTGGGTACACTGGATCTTTCTGTTCTATTGCAATTCATTGTGAGTCTGTAATTATTTCAAAATTAAAAAACAAAACAAAACAGAAGAAGAAGGCCTCCTTGGTAGGAGCCAACTGGCTATGCGGTCTCCCTCAAAGAGGGGTCCTAGTCCTTAGAGGCTTGTACAGTGGGGAAATGATCTGACAATGATGAGATGCCATATGAGTCGTAAGATGGAAGAAATCAGGATTCACGATGAATACTGAGTTTTCAGTTACAACAAAGTTCTGCACTGAAAACTCATCCCACCAACCCAAGACCTATCAGCACCATGCAGAGGAGAAAAGGGTGCAGGGAAGCACCAGGCTGGGACAGATCCTTCACCCTGAGCCTCCTTAGTGCTGCTCCTCTGTGGTTTGAAGGGCCCAGAGCTGGGGCAGCAGGGAGAGGATCTGCAGTCTCCACTCACAGCAGATCTATGGGGGCTGTGGTGACCCACATGCCAGCTGCTCCAAGGCTGGGGACATAGTGGGAAGAGCCAGGAGAGTGCATGGCTTTGGGCACTTTGGGGAGCACTTAGGGGAACACTGCAGGGGGAGGGGCTGGCACTGCTCCTGGGTTTGCTGGCAGGACATCTTGGTGGGAACTCAATCAGCTTTGAAAGACACATATTTTTATTTTGGATTAGATGGCTCTCAAGACTATTCCAACCCTAATATTCTGCATTTCTGTGAGTCACCTAAGCTAATCAAGTCACTGTGATTCAGCACTCACTTGTGCTCTTTGCTCTCAGCTTCCTGGCAGGCAAAATGAAGTCACCTTTTTTGTGTGCCAAATATTTGACACTCATCATAGACAGTTTGTGTTATTGACTATGGTTTTATGAGTATCTTGTCCCACAACTAAATTACAGTTTCCCCCTGAAATCATAACTATAATTTTTAACTCTTGGGGTCATTCACATAGCAGGTATAATTGTAAAGTTTAATTGAACATCATTCAATAATTTAAAAACATAGAAAAGATTCCTTTGAAGATATTGATAGCTTGGCCACCTGACCATATAAGAAGTTTAAAGTTTTGCGGAATAAAAATCACCCCAAAGTTAAAAGATAAATGGCAGACTGGGCACCAAATTTACAAAATATATGGAAGAAGATGATAATAGGCCAGAAAAAAAATAGAAAATTCACAAAATGAAAACAATAAATGTCCAGTATGTATTTGTAAAGATCTCCAGTATCCCCACTCATCAGAGACATGAGCATTAAATCTGTGAGATGATGGCTTTTTGTTTTGCTTTGGTTTTTATCAGAGCAGCAAAACTTTAAATGAGCCGGAATATATAACGTTAGTGATACCCTGGAGAAATGGACATTCTCAGACCCTTCCAGTGAAAGCACAGATAATGGTGCTAGATGGGGACTAACATGTGATGGCAGGTAACAGAAGTCTTTAAAATCTGGCGAACAGTTGACTGTTAGGGATTTGTCTTAAAAAATAATTTCAGAACAAGGAGACAGACAAAGAAAAGTCATTACAGAATTGCTTATAAATTTGAAAACAAACTAATTGTCCATTAATAGAGGAATATATAGATAAACAGTAGTGTTTTTATTCAATAAGCTATTGCAATGGTTAAAATTCATGGACTAAAGCTAAAATACACTGTTGATTCTGAAGACCAGGTTGGAGAAAGAAACATACAGTATAATACCATTGTGTAAATTTTTAAAACACAGAAAACAACACTATTTTGTCTACTATATACATAGTGTCTACAGAAATGTGGCAAAGTTATAAAAATGGGCCAGAAGAGATTTTCATCAATTTTAAACCTATGTTCTGATCGAGGTGGGTGAGATTTGAAAGGAATACAAACGAAGGTTCAAATGTTCCTTTGATTTTTTTTTTTTTAAGTCTGGATTAAATGAGAAAATGCACACAAGGTACTTAGTACAGTTATCTGGCTTAATAAATAGAAATACCAGTTACCTTAATCATTACTGCATACTGTGGCTGTCTAAGTAGAGATTAAGAGGGGAACTTAAACTTCATGGGGGAAAATGCAGAGTGAAAAACAGGGCTCAAGTCTGAGCATGAGTAAAAAGGGGAGTGTATGCTGAAAAGCCCCCGTGTGTCAGGAATTATGCTAGGCACATGACATACTCTGTTTCATTGAATCCTCAGAGCAACCTTGGACATGATTTCATTGGGACCATTTCACTAACTCGGAACCTGAGCATGAATCACAACATATAATTTGGACAAAATGATGATATCTGCCAGTGGCAGATCCAGGATATGAATCCCTGCCCAGTTCATGCAAGTCCCATCTTCTTTACATTGGAGCCCACTGAATTGCAAAATGAAGAAATAAAGGAAATTTCTACACAGATGCTGGAGAGGCTTGCACAGAAAAGCAGGGTTATGTGAGCCCACACTGCATGCTAGAGTACCATGTCTGGGAATGGACTTGCCACTGAATTTCCTGCTTGCTTATTCTCAGAATTTGTCCCAGTGCTGGGGACTGGGTCACTGACCTATTAAACAAACCTCCCTGCTGACAAACCTGAAGGCTGTCAAGACAGAACATGGAGTGAGCAGAACACTAACTGGCAGATCCCAGCACCCACAGCATGATCAGCAGATTTCCAGCAAAGCACTCAGCCCCGGAGGGTCAGGGAGCTCTCTGGTTTCTCTTTGCTCAGGCCAAAAAAAGAGCACAGGTAGTAGAGAAGGACGGCCTGGCATGAAAGACAAAGCCAGTGGCCTGAGACTTTTTGGGGAGTAGGGGGAACATCTGATTTTCAAAAAAAAAATTTTATTTTTCCTTTCTGTTAAATTTGCCAAGACCTGAAAGTGCTATTGTTATTGCAGATAATATTGTTGTTTAGCTAGAAATGGCAAGAGAAATGAGTGAAGAATGAACCATTAGCATGGAGTATTTAGCAAACAGATGATTATAAAATGAATAGCTAAGTACCAATGGGGGCAGGGAGGAAATGTTGACTAATACCAAAAAGAAATCCTCTTAAGGAAGAGATAAACATGACATTATGATAAGTCCTTGGAAAAATCACCCTCAGGGATGAGCAAGGGGCCTAGGAGTAAGATCAAGACAGCCTTCATCTGACCTGCCTCCTACATGAGTAGGAGCTGGGGAGGCTTGGGGAAAGGACACTGGGAGGAGGGAGAAGGAGAAAGGAAGAGCTCAGTCATTTAGCAAGAACCTAGAATCTGCATAGAAATTAAGATTACTAAAAATTTCTCCAGGGTTGGAACAATCTACAAACTTCCAGGAACATGAATAATATGCCCTCCCTCTCAAAAAAAAAAAAAAAAAAAAAAAAAAGAATCTGAGTCTTAATCCCTAAAACCTGTGAGTGTTACCCTATATGGAAAAAAAAAATAAAATTTGCATATGGGATTAAAGATCTTCAGATGGGGAGATCTCCTAAATTTATGGTCCCTAAATATAATTGCACGTATACTTCAGAGAGAGGCAGAGGGAGATTTGACCACAGAAGGAAAGGCAATGTGGCTACGCAGGTAGAGATTGGAACGGTATGGCCGCAAGCCAATGCCAGAAGCCACCAGAAGCTGGGAGAGAAAAAAAATCTACAGCCTCTAAAGGGAGTGCAGCCCTGCTGACACCTTGACTTGAGTCCAGGGATACTGATTTTGGACTTCTGGCCTCTAGACTGTGAAAGAATACAGTTCTGTCATTTTAAGCCATCAAGTTTGTGGTCAATTTTTACAGCAGCTACAGGAAATGAGTACAATAGCTGACCTCAATTTTGAGAAATTGGCTTTGCTGTTCTGATAAATAATCCCTACCACACTGTTAAATGGTCATAATCAGTTTTGCTTATAAAAGCAAAACATCGGAAACACTCTGGAATTTCTATAAATAGTAGTTTAGTTTAACAAATGATGTTATTCTGTTAAGTGGCATACTATACAACTATTAAAAAGAAATGGCAGAAGTATGTTTGTTGACACGGGCTTAAGTTCATAATACACATACTGTTAAGTAAAAATGCAACACTAGTTATGTGCTAAATTTTTTTTAGATTTAAATTTTGATCCATTTGGAAGTTATCCTGGCATATGCCATGAGGTATAGATATTCATTTATCTCTTTTCACTTGGCTATGATTTTATGATCTGTTTTGCCACCACTTACAGATAGCACAGACTTCCTCCACTGATTTCCCGTATATTAGATTCCCATCTACTAAGTCTTATTTTTGGACTTTTCTGTGTATCCCATTGATCTGTCTGTGTGTTTTCATGCATCACTACCACATTGGTGCTACTTCTAAGTAGTCATAATATAATTTAATATCTGATAGGATGACTTCCCTCACCATTTTTTTCAGAATTTTCCTGTGGCCCCTTTTAATAAAAATTTATTATTAAATTATAGTTGACATACAGTGTTATATTAGTTTCAGGTGTACAACATAGTGATTCAAAAGTTCTGTACATGACTCATGCTCGCCACGGTAAGTGTAATTACAGTCTATCATCATACAATGTTATTACAATATTATTGGCTATATTCTCTCTGTTGCACTTTAAATTTCTGTGAGTTGTTTATTGTATAACTGGGAGTTTCTTGCTCTTCTTGATTGAGAATTACCTCACTTAATTTTTTAAAGTCCTAGGGATTATTTTTTGTTATGATCATGTTGAACTTAAAATTATTAAAAATTGACACATTTATGGTACTATCTTCCCATCCAAGAATTGGTATGTCTCCCATTTGTTTGTGTGTATATGTGTGGCCATGAGTGCTCTTCAGAAGCGATTTTGAACTTTTCTTCATATAGTATTTTTATCCTTATGAAATTTATCCCTAAGTTTTATCTATTTTGTTACTGTTAAACATGTGAGTTTTTTTCATTATACTTTCTAACTTTGAAAGCTATTTATTTCTCTTTATTAACTTTGTACCCTGATATATTACTAAATTTTCTCACTTTTGGTAGTTTTTCAAGTATGCTCTTGGATTCATCGGATTCAGAATAATATCTTCCACAAATAGTGATAGCTGTATTTTCTCCTTTCTAGTTTTCATAGCTATAATCTTTCTCTCTTACACGAGCCTATCCGTTTGCTCCTCCAGTATAGTGATAAACAATAGCAGTGTCTATTTAGTATTCTAGAATTTGATGAGAATGCTTTTAGCATTAAGTATGGTACTAGCTTTTAGGTTTGAGATATATGTCAATGAAGTATCTGTTATTAATTTATTGAGTGTTTCGTTAAGAATGGACAAGAGATTATGTCACATGATTTTCTCAGCATCTATTAAAATAATTTTTATAAAAATTATTTTTCACACATTAATACAATGAATTGATTTGAAAATTTCTTAATATTGAACCAACCCTGTATTCCTGGAATATCTACCTACATATGACACATTATTGTTTTAATGTGCCATTGAATCATGTTTCTTCATATTTAAGATTCTAGAATGAATATTCATAGGAGAAATTACTCTTTAACTAATTTTCATAATCGTTTTAGGGTTTTGGTATCAACATAATATATTTTGTCAAACAAAATTGGAAGTTTTTCTTCTTTTTCTATGCTCTATGCTTTTTCTATGCTATGGAATTATTTTTATTTAAAGATATGATAGAATTGCCCAGTGAAACCATCCAGGCATGGTGCTTTTGTGGTGAATTACTCTTTGACAACTTTCTCTGTGAGAACTGATTGGTTTGGGTTTTCTTTCTCTTCTTGGGTCAGTTTTGGAAAATTACATTTTCCTGGAAAATTTTCCATTTCATCCAGTGTCAAAGTTATCTGCATAAGGTCAAACAACACAGTCTTTTATGATTCTTACTTGCTCTGTTTCTCTTACCTTTCTTTACTATTTCATATTTATTTAGAAAAATAGGAAAAATTTTTAATTTAACTTTAAAAGTTTCCAAAATTATGACTTCCCATTCAGAACCCACAAAAAAGAATGGACAAATTCTACCACATAAAATTAAAAAAAAAAAAAATCTTTGCATAGCAAAAGTGCTATAAGCAAAGTCAAAAGTTTGACAACAAATTGGGGAAACATTTGCAGCTTACACAATAAATCAAGAATTAATACCCTTGGGACGCCTGGGTGGCTCAGTTGGTTAAGCAGCTGCCTTCGGCTCAGGTCATGATCCCAGCGTCCTGGGATCGAGTCCCACATCGGGCTCCTTGCTCATCAGGGAGCCTGCTTCTCCCTCTGCCTCTGCCTGCCATTCTGTCTGCCTGTGCTCGCTCTCTCTCCCTCTCTCTCTCTCTGACAAATAAATAAATAAAATCTTTAAAAAAAAAAGAATTAATACCGTTATATATGTATGACATAAAGGTTTTAAAAGCTTTTGTAAACACAAAGGGAAAAAAACCAATAGCCAATAGGAAATTTACCAAAGGATACAAAGGAAAAAAACATCACATATGGCTCTTGAACATAGGGACAGATGCTTCACTCATAAGCGGAAGACACATTAAAACATAAGTGAAATACCATTGTTTAGACATATATTGGCAAAATGTAAAAGTTTGAGTACATGCTTTTTGTGGACTGGGCTGGAGAAAACAGTTAACACTCATACAGTGCAGGTGGAAGTAGAATTTCATATAATATTTAAGCAGGAAACTCTTGAGTCTCTCCATCAACCAGGAAAATGCTTTGACCCAGACATTCCACCTGCAGAAACAAGCTACATTTTCCAGATTGACAGGCAAATACAGCCTCTGACACCGTCTCTGCTTCCAGCAAGTTCCACAAACTCTCACCGGATGGGGACAGTTTTCACACAATGGAGGACAGGCGCCACAACATGCTAACGAAATCACACTTGCTGATATTGGCCAGAATATTTCTCACAGCTGGTTCTCTTTCCTCAGGATCTTGCACCTCTCAACAGACCTTGCTATCCGATCTCTCAACACAGCACCTCTGAATCCAAACGGCGAAAAACCACAAATGAGACAGGTACTCCCACCATGGACTGCTCTAAGATGTGATATGAATTAGAGTCACCCTTCCCCCACACACACACTTTTTAATTCAGACTCTCTATTAATCTTGTTACTCAGGGGTGATTACCCCAATTTTTCCAAATTTTGTTTGTCTGTCCTTCCCTTCAAATTTATACCATGTTTCTCGAGAAGACCTTTGGTTGAAAGTATCCTCCTTCCTTGTACTTATGAGCCTGTGCACACTGTCTTCCCAACTTTCTCATAATCCACATTCTTCATGACAATAGGAAAAGTGACATGAACTCTCTTTACCAAAAATGGTCATGATCCTAATATAACACATCCCATTTCTATCACCTTCTGCATTTCCCCCTCAGACCAGAGTAGCCCCTCCTGTCCTCCTACTCTACTTCTGGAATAAGATATGATCAGAGATGGGGTCCTGGGCCTGTGAGAATGGCATTGTTCAAAGGGTTAACCCCTTTCCTCCACAGAGTGAAGAGTTTTGCTGACCCAGGGTGAGATGGGTTGGACCAAATTCAATTTAGCTGCAGTCAACAGGAAAGTAGGAAGGAAAATAGGATTTCACAAACAAAGCATTTTAAAAAGGAGTCCACAGCAGGAAATAATTATTTGGGCAATTGTTCACTTTGTGAAGGGGCTGGCCTGTATGAATATCTATCAGGATGCAATGCTGTGTCCGGGGTTTCTCCGCAGCACCCTGTCTGGTCTAATTAGTTACAAAAGTGGTTCTATGGGCTGAAGAAATTTGCAATTGTGTTGTATTTCAGGGGAATGAACACATATGTCATTGAAGTGGAGCCTGGCACCAGCTTATTCTGGTGAAACCTCGAGTGGCCAGCCAGAATGGAATCAATACGAAAGGAAACTCTGAATGCCAACAGAAGTGGTTTGCAAAAATAATTCACTGACCATTCCATCTGCCTCGGATTAAGCAAGTTAAACGGTTCAGTTCAAGTTAACATTTCTAATATATAGATATATAAATAAACAAAACCACATATTTTTATCAAATATTTGCATTTGAAAACCTCCACCAACACACACAGAACTCGAACTGAGCTCTTTCATCTAACCATATATTTTCCCTTTTAGAACAGTTACACTAAAAACACGTAATCTGAAAAAGAACTTAGATTGTCCCATTAGAGAGGAGTAAACCCCCTTTGGAAAGGAAAGTGAAAATAATATTTTCAGAATGAAAATCCCTCAATCGTAAAGGAGTTTTAGAGTTGAGCCTCAAGAAAGTCAGCCAAAGGTTCAACTGGCATGGGAACCTAGGAGGTCTTGGGGAACCCAAGCCTAGCAGATCAGTTTATTCCCTGTCTCAACAATGGGTGCTAGAACCAAATGCATAATCTGCTGGTATCCTAAAAATATCAATTTGCCTGTAAAATCCATTAAATGCATCTTAAAAATCACATAAATTAGAAATCCAAGAAGGTAACATGATGTAATAGATCATAAATAAAAGATGTCAACATATATTGAATACTTAATAACAAAGTCCTTCTCATGTAATTGTTGCAACCCACCCTATGGGGTGGCTATTTTATTATTACCCTTATTTAACAGATGTGGCAACTGAAGCCCAGAGTGGTTAAGCAACTTGCCCAAGTTCACAAAGCCGGCAAGTACACAAATCCTGGAATGGGATCCAGGCAGTCTGACTCCAGATCACACTCTACCCTGCTCCCTCATGTACTTAAAAAAGGCAAGAGAGGGGGCACCTGGATGGCTTGGTCAGTTAACATTGGACTCTTGATTTCATCTGAGGTCATAATCTCAGGGTCAGGGGATGGAGCCCCACATCGGGTTCCATGCTCGGCATGGAGCTTGCTTGGAATTCTCTCTCACTTATGCCCCCCGCCAACGCCAACCCCACTTGTATTTTCTCTCTCTCTCTCTCTAAAAAAAAAAAAAAAAAAAAAAAAAGGGCAAGAGAGAGGGGATAAACACAAACCCAGAGCAGTTTCCCAGAGCAAGTCCTAGGAACAGACAGAGCAAGATTCACCAACTTATCTGTAGGCCTTCACCTCCCCTTCACACTCACACATCCACAGGTTCTAAAAAAAAAAGAGGGGATAATGAGATAACTTTAGCATTCCACCAGGAGAAGGAGGCTGGCTGCTTCTCTGGAAACACATTCCCCGGGCCCAACTAAAGGATGGCTTTGCTGACTGTCAAACTCAAGGCCCCGCAAATGAACATGTCCTGCCAAGTCAAGTTTAGGCCTTAGTGCTTTGGTGCCCCTGCAGGGTCACATGGTGCATGATTTCCTTTACCTAGTAAAGAAGTAGAGAGTGGAACAGGAAGGCAAAGTCCTGATGACTTGTGAGCACCTACCATGAGCTCACACGATTCTTACTGTGATAAGCATTTTCCCAGATCACCTCATTTGAGCCTCACATCAAATCCACGATTGCGGATGGTGAAACCAAAGCTCAGAGTGTTCAAGTGGCTTGTTCAAAGTCACACAGGCAGGAAATGCGAGAGCAAGGATTTGCTGGGCTCTGACTCCAAATCTTCCAAAAAAAAAAAATGTGCATACCAATTAATAATAAAATATTTTAATATTTTAAAGTTAAAAAAATAAATATTTGGTAGAATTTTTTTTAAAAAAAGCCCTTGTTTGCCTGGTGATGTTTGGCAGCCCTGCCACCAGCCTCAAAGGCCACTTTGTACAAGTTTGTCAGAGGTGCCCTTGCTCAACACACTTTTCTACCAACTGCCAGGAAAATTGTCATAATCATTATAAAAAGGTACAAGACGAATGGCTCCCCATAAGGGTAGCCCTGATGTTGGAGAATAGGAATTTAACATCCCTAGCATGTTCTCTGTGTTGGGCCCCGTCAGCCCCGAGAGAGTGGACCTCCTTTACTGTAACCCCCCACCCCACACGGGCATAGGCCCGTCCTGCTTCAGGCAGTGTCGGGTGTGAGCTCATGCAGCTCCCGTTGAAGCTGAGCAAGACCATGGAGAGTTTCCAGCACTCAAGGTAACGGGAAACGTTGCGCAAAGTAGGCGAAAAGCCTTGTCTAATATTTCCATTTATCTACTTTGTCTGTCTGAATAAGTGTCATTAATTCAAACCATTTCAAAGTGGAGCTTGATGATGTGTGAGAGCGGAAACCCCCAAGCACCAGGCCTCTCTGCACCACATCCTTGCTGACGCTATCTCTCGCCTGAAGCGATCAATCGAACCCCAGCAAGTGTGTTGTGAATATTGCAGCTAACCTGACCACTAATGTGCATGTGTCTGTGTGTCTGCGGCAAGGGGACGAGCGATTGAGAGCAGCAGCCAGGGCTGTTCTTCCCAGATACATTTCCCCAGCCTGACTTCCCTTCCTTCCCCAAGCAACCCCTCCTTCTCAAAGCCCCCCACTTTGAGACCACACGAGGGACACTTCAAAGGAAGAAAAGACAGATGAGCATGATTTTCTCTCTAGGAAATACCCCACAAATCAACTACTTTGCTGACTTCTCGCTGCTAATGCTGTTTGTAGAGACAGCAGAGTTCTTTCTGCACCACTAGCCAGCCTCAATAATACTGTAAAAATCCTGCAGCCAGGAGAAAAACCCATCCCTTTCCAAAAGCAGGAGAAAAGTCTGAAACCTTAGCAACGCACAACTTTAATATTTTGGTTGATTATATGCCATGAACTCAAGAGTATTTTCCATTTCCTCTTTGTCATTTTTCCAGTGATTTCAAAGGTCTTTATTGAATCTATCAAAATCTAAATATAGTAAAATTAATTTTTTTCTAAAAAAATACTAAAAAATTCTATGCATCTAAATAAGTCTCATCCTCTTCATAGCAGATAACTATATGAGACCTGGACTTATCTGAGTGAAGCCTCTCTCTCCCCTTTTCCCCAAAACACACACACACACACACACACACACACACACACACACACACACAATCAGTTATCTATCTGTGTGAGAAATTCCTTTGCAATTGCATTCAATGCTTAGCACATCATTTTGAATCTCCTTCATGGCTGCATAGTATGATTTATGGGAAAAGTCCAAGAAGCTGAGTGCTTTATTTAAAAAAAAAAATCAACCTGGAGTATAGTATTTGAGGGTCAAAATTAAATTGCTCTAAGGCAAAAAAAAAAAAAAGAAAGAAAGAAAGGAAAGTTAATTTTGATCACATGGCTTGTAAGTGAGCTCTGCAAGCTATTTAGGGCAGCAAGTGCCAACATATTCTGAGCAGACTGAAGCATCTCTGGCTAAATGGATTCTGGGGACACTGTGCAACTTCAGGGAACCTGTTTCTTCCCTGGCAAGGCAGAGAAATTAACAGCTGCCCCACCTGCCCCACAAGGCCCCCCTGAAGACCATTTCAGGATGAAATGTTTCTCCAGAAGTCATGTACATTCTAGTCCAATACCCAAAACACATCAAAGCACAGCTGTTCCAGTCTGGGCTCCAAGGAGGAGGGCAGAACCCTGCCTGTTTAACCTCTGGTACTCAAACCCTCCCCACATGTCAGCCATCCTGAGGCACCCTTGAGATCTTCTACCCACATCCACATGGAGCTCAGCATTCATACATCTAAGCCAACTTTAGAAAAGTCTTTGTTACCTGTAAAACCTGGGATAAACAGGAGTCTATTCTCCCCAGCTTGCTCTATTAGCCACAGGGTCCACCATCGGTAGATGTTTATGGTCACTGCCAAAATAATAATCATTTCAAAACATTTGTCTACTGGTTGACCCTGGCCCTGACCTCTAGCAACTTACTGGCCATAAAGGGGTTCCCTGTCCTTTCTAACTGTCCTCCAAGATTCTCATCCCTACACATCAGATCCAACACTAACTGAGGCTCTCCCCATTCACAAGTCACACCTCATACTAATTACATCAACACCTCAGGAAGGTGAGAGTCACTATGTTTTAAACCTCCTAGGTGATTCCAATGAAAGTCAAATTTGGGAACCACCATGATCTGTGGGTTGGTTAGACATGAGGGTAGAATAAACTTTGACTAATCAGGGGAAGGCTTTATCTCCTGGTAGAACTTAAAATGCACAAGAACAAAAACTCATATTCAGATGTTGTTAGGTTGTTCTGATGGAGTTTATCTCCCACTGTTGACATGGATTGCTCAACAGAGAAAGGCATAGACATTATCTGTCTTGAAAATTTTTCATATCCCCCAGAATTTATCAGTGCACATAGTTGGTGCTCAAAATGTTTATGAAGATCCTATCTATTCAGTTATTCTCAGTTCCACTTGGTGGAGTATGGAAACATTGCAAGTTTTCCTAATGTAAAAATCAAGTGCATTCTCAAAAGAAACAGGCCTTCTGCTCACCTTTGCTGGGAGCAGCTTTTAGGAGGACATAGAAGGTTTTTCTCAGAAATGGGGAAGAAGGTAGTGTGGAAAGACTGTCTGTCATCAGACTTTTCCTAAAGTACTTGAGCCCTTATGGAATTGACATTCTACAACGTGGGCTAGGGGCTGTTTTTCTGCATTTATGAGTTTCCAGAGAATGTTTTAAAATCCTCACATTATTTTGTGTATTCTTAATACTTGGATATCAAGGCAAGGTGGAAGGGAGAGACATTTGTCTTTCTGGTGACATACTCTGTTGAATAGGCCTGTAAGATTCATTTGCTGGCTAAAGCGAGACCTTAGATACCAGGTGGGTTTAATGTGATCACTTTCCAGCATCTTTCCCACATGAATTGCATCCTTGGGACTTCTCTGCTCCTCCTGACATTGGCACGATTGCCTGGAGTTTTCCCCACATTCCAAACACCTGAGACTGGCCCTCTGTGAATTCTCTCACAGTGACTCCAGTGAAAATTCCAGTGGGAGATTTTCCCACACTGCCAACATGCAAGTTTTCTTCTCCTGAGGTCAGTTTATGGCTGAAGCTTCTCCCCACAGTAGCCCTGTGGATCTCACAGTCTCATGAGCACATATGCTAATCACATTTTGAGATACTCTGAAAATGTAAGTTATTATTTCAAGTGTCCTTCTACTTCAAATGTGTGAATCTGTTTTTATTTGGCCAACGGCCTAGACAAATACCATTAGCATTTTGAGCACAGGTTGGCACAACAAACTTTTCCATAAAACGTTTTTTGAACACACAAATAGTACTTTGTCCGAGGCTTTAAACGCTGCTATTCCCTGGCCCAAGAACCTGGAGCTCACGTCTCTGAGCTGCTGCTGGGCACCACGCCTTTGTAGCCCCGAAGCAGCCCCTTTGGACAGCCAGTAAACTTAAAGGGAAATGCAGACCTGGGGAAGCCATGTCTGGGGAGGGGAGTCTGAATATAAAAATTGTGCAGCTAAAAGGTTTTCACAGTTAATGCAACTCTTTCCCACTGCAAAAGGCTACCTTTAAGAGCTGCCATTTCCTTTACATTAACTAAAAATGGACACATCTGTTGAAAGAGTGGGAGGGGAGAAGACAATAGCTATTATGAGAGTCAGGCAAAGTGCATGGGTATACGTGTGTGTGCATAAGCTACTAAAGAAAGTGCAAAGAGGCCAGCCTGGTGGAAGGAGTACCGTGGATTTGCTGTCAGTTGTTATTTATACCGCATCATAAATGCATGGCTGTCAAAGCCAACGGCCATCTTACTTAACTGCTACCTAAGTGCTGGCGATGCAAGACCTCAGAAGAATGCCTCTCCTATTTAATATTTAACCAGATGCTTCCATTTTTGTAAATATACTTTGCTCCTTGTGGAGGAAGGAGGGAAGGCTGACTTTCAACTTCTGTGATGTATGGGCTGTTGTCGGAGTAATAGAACACCAGGTTTTGTTCTTCTAACTTCACTGTCAATATTTCCATCATGTTGCCAAATAGAGCATTTGTCTACAAGTCTGAATTACTCCCCTACATTATTATATTCGTTAACATGCTGACAAAATAGGCTAAGGTGTAGTTACCACGATCCTCAAATGAAGATGTGACAAGTAAGACAGAAGGGGGTCAATGCAAACCAAGGGAGAGATGGACCAGAACCCGACATCTTTTTAGGGCTTGAATCTTATGATATCACGGAATGGCCATGTTAGCTACACGCTGAAGACCCCAAGAATTTACCCAGATGACCAAAAGGACATAGGGCTGCCAGTGCCTCTCTGCACACCATGAGTGTGTCTGTTTTACCCTCCTACAACTGGCTCACTTCTGACCTCTCTTCCTTGAGTTCTCCCTCTCCCTATCTCCAGCACATCCCTTGCCTCTCTGTCATTTCCTATGCTTGCCCTTCAACTCTGGACCTCCTCCAAACCCCCAGAAGTGCTCTCTCAGACACCGCAGCCACTACGGACCATGCATGAGGCCAGATGCTCATGCATCCCCTGGTCTCGTCTAGAAACCAACTTAGATGGCTCTCAGTTCATCAGTACAGCAGCCACAGATACACAGTAAAGAGACACCAGGAGCCTCTAAAGTTCACCTGCCAGGACATCCTTTTCCCTGTTCTTCATTATGAAGAATTTATTGTCCTCATGGCTCTCTATCCTTGCTTCCATCCAAGTGTGTGGCAAATCTCTAAATGGCTCTGAGCCTCTCTGCCCACGATGAGGGTACACATGGAAGTGGTCAGCCCCTTGAAAGGTCCTCTGTTATTCCAACACTATCATTGTTATGGGATGACTGTCAAGCTCTTTCTCCCATATCTCTCACACATCATTTCCTCCTGTGCCCATATAGTTTAAATGAAAAATGTAAGGACAATAAGACAGTCTGAGAACAAGAGAGCAATATCCCCAGGAAGGAAGACTGTCTGTTCTTGTTGTTCTTGGTTTACTTTAATCTCACCTTTGGGTCTTTTTAATACATCCCACCCTCCTAAAGGGAAAATCAGAGAGACAGAGGAGGCTTGAACAATGAAGCATTTCTCTGCTCCATTCCCTGCCTCCCCCATCCCATTGCCCCAGACCCCCTAGGGCCAAGAATGACTCCCATGCTTCATGAAATTTCAGATAATGTTGAGGGGGATGTCAGAATGACTTCACTGGCCTGCATAGACAGCATCTGTATGGGCTCCTGAGGGAGAGAGGGTCGGACACAGAGCAGCCCCTTGTGCTGGGGAAGGCATAAGAGGGTCCCATTATCTGCAGAAGGGATGTGAAATTGGAACAATTCCAGCTGAGAATGCAGCAAGCCACACCATTTACATGAAATATACGGTGTTGGGTCCGCCACAAAGCCGACTGGCTTTGATCTTGGTGAACTTTTGAATCATGTGTGACTAAAGAATTCTTTACAAAGAATTATTTCAGCTTTCTGAGTTAATGAAAAGCCAGCCTGCAGAATTTATGGAAGCAAGAGACCAAGCATTAGAGGGAGGGAAAGAAAGTCATAAAAAAAATCCCCAGGAGCCTTTAATGCGACAGTCCTCATGGTCTGTGCGGATCTCTAACTCTACATTTTTCTGTCAGATTTATTGGGTTTTATTGGAATTCATTCTTCTCAGCACTGGGGTTTGTGGAGATAATCTTAGGGAGAAAAATGTGTATGAAGCAAAATGAACCAGATTGATGAGACGAAATCAAGGGGAAAATTTCCTAACTGTTGGGCACTGATCAACCTATGTATACAACACACCACGTGGCATTACAAATCCAGCATCACACAAGCACCACCGTAGTCCCCAGGAGGAGTTACCAGAGTCTCTGTTGCCTGGGATCAATTGGTTGTAACAGATGCAGCAAAATTCTACAAAATCAACCTGTCATTTTTATTGTGTGAAGTGGTTCTGCTTCCTAACCTGCTTCCTGGTAGACAATGTATTCTTGGGGGAAAAGAAATATGGGAAGCCAGGGGAAAGTGACCACTTATAAGCAGAGTGCATGTGTCTTCTGAAATGCATAATGTCTGCGCGTGTTGGCTGGGAATTCGCTACAGAGCCATCATCCAGAGAGTAAATCATAGGATATGTACAAAGAGAGAAATTAGAGCAAAAAGGTTAAGATGTGAGTCATCTCAGATGTGGGAAACCATTTCTCTCTCAAGACTGGGCATCATTCACTTTCATCTATCCTTTCCCAAGATTTTTCTTTCAAGAAGAGATTAAAGACAGCAGTGATCTCTGAGAAGTCTTCATTCTTTATGCTGTGGTAATAATAAATCTAATCCCTTTCGCTAGTTATCTCTCTCAATGAAGAACATTTTATCCATAAGCTGTCCTCTGGATAGTGAGAGAGGAGTGCTTGGGATAACTTTCCACAGAAAGGCAGACTGATGCTGAGGTTAAAAGCCTGGTCTCGGCCCATGCCACCTTGGTTCGAACCCCCTTCCTAGTAAGGTCTTTCCTTTCTCAGGGGGTTCTGCACTTAAAGTTATTCTCTGAGGTTCAGTTTTCTCATGGGAGTAATAACAGTGTCTCCCTCCTTAGGTTTTTATAAGGACCAAATGAGATAATAGGTACTAAATACTTTCTGGTACACCGTAAACTCTCAATAGTATTAAATGACATCCTAAAACTAGGTGCCTTGAAAAACTGATTACAGATTAGGTCTTTTTTACTTATTGTAAGAGGCCTTCAAATTTTAGGAGGAAAAAAACATGCTACTTAAAAAACAGAACACTGGAATGAAAATAACACCCATTTATTACTCTAATAGAGCTTTTGATCTAACAAACTCTCAATAGCTATTTTTCAGGATGTACCTATGTGTGGGCATCATGCCAGGCAATCTGATATTCATTATCTAATTTTAATTCTCAGTATAGACATTTGGAGGAGATAGCTGTCTTGTAGCCTTGAACATATTTGGTGAGGTTATATGATCAGCTCACAGTTGCAAGCCTAGAAGCATCAGAGTTTGCGTTTAAACTCAGGTTTTCTTATTTCAAGTCCATACTCTTTCTAGACACTTGCTTCCTACTTGGTAATATTCAAAATTCAAATTATTGTATGTATAAACTTTATTAATATTAATAGCTGATCATATTATAAAATAAGTGGAATCATATTATAATCTGCCAGTTGGACAAATACACAGGCCTTTTGCAAATCAGGGGAAACAAATGATGTGCCTCAAGGGCAATTAGTAACAATTACACACAGAATTAAGAATATCCATTAAGGGCTGAAATTCAGAGAAAAACTAAAACTAAGGGAGGTGAGATGAAAATCAGAGAGCTCTACTAAATCTTCAAGAAAATAAAGTGAAGGGTTTTCATTTTGGGGATTTGGGGTTTTTTTAGTTGTTGGTTGGTTTTGAGGTTTGTTTGGGGGGGGGGTTGTTTATTTTCAGCCATTTGAAAAAGAAATCCATAAAAATACCTTGTTTCCTTAAAAATATCCCATTGATAACTTGTGAATTCTTTTCACTGCTGGTTAAAAGTAAGTATTATTAAAGTGCCCTGAGGGCTTTTTCTTTTTCTTTCCTGTCCAACATTCCACAAAATAAAAGAAAGCTAATCTAAGGGGTCTTACTCTCTTCCAATACCATTTTTAAAAGACAAAAGTCCCCATGCTGAGCCATACTGAATTTATAACTCATGCTTGGCATCTCTTGGAAAAAAACTTAAGTTCCCCCTGTCAGTGCAGAGGAGAGTGAACAGCTCTGACAGAATGAGGCAACACCTTAGTAGACCCATTCCCTCTACTAGAAGCCAGATGCCAGAGTTGGGGGGCATACTGGTTTACTAAGGCTGCCACAACACAGCTGCACAACTGAGGGGCTTAAACAATAGAAATGTGCTGTCTCACAATTCTGGAATCTAGAAGTCCAAAATCAGCGGGTGGCAGGGTTGATTCCTTCTGCTGACTGTGGGGGAAGGACGTGTTCCCGACCTCTCGCCTTGGCTTGTAGATGGCTATCTTCTCCCAGAGCCTCTTCGTGCTGCCTTCCCTCCAGGAGTGTTTGTGTATGAATTTCACCTTTTCATAAAAACAGCAATCAGATTAGGAACCCACCCTCCTCCAGGATGCCCTTATCTTAACTAATTACATCTGCAATGACCCTATTTCCAAAAAGGGTCACAATCTGGAGTAAGAACTTCAATATATGAATTTTGGGAAGACACAATTCAACCCATAACACTGAGTTATGGCTCTAAAATTTTGCCTGACCAAGCTTAGCTCTAGTCATTAAGAAGATGAGTTAAGTATTAGGCAAATAATATCACGCCCATTGATATACTTTCTAAGAGCTAATTATTATACAAAAATAGGTGGTATTATCTCTATAATCTTCTCACAAATTATTTCCTCTAAGCAAGTAGACTCCTAACCAGAGTAGCCATCAGCTCTAAAATGGTATTATGACATCAGCCATGCCTATCTTACTTTAGTTGATTTTCTAACACCCAGAACTAAAAGGAGGAAGAAGCTGAATTGGGGATGGGAAACCAATAAGATTATATGCAGACACATTATTCTGTTGCACTTACAATCCATCACTAAGACAGACAAGTGCTTCTTACTGGGAACTAAGGTTTGGGGCTTATTTCATGTAATTCACTTACAATTCAAGGGATTAGAGTCAGCTCCAGTGGCTTTCTCTGGATAATTTTCTCAGAAACCTTCCTCTGTTCCCTACTACCAAGATGAATGACCTGCCTCTCTCTGGCTTTCCTGACAACCTGAGTTACTTAAGCACAATGATTATTGAGTTACTGATATTTCTTAAAGATTATGAACTTTTTAAGGGAAGGAGACCATGGTTAATCTCTATAGCCATGATGCAAAGAAGAGTTCAGTAAAGATTTGCTAAATGAAAGGAGTGCAGTAAGTGTTTGCGGAGTTAAAACTGGATAAACATGGACCATCTCAACCTAAAAGTTGTTGAATAGCTGGCTGTCCTACATTATAGAGAGGAATGGCCAGCCATCATTTTTTCTGAAGACACCATAGAGGGAATACACAGAAAGGCCCTGGAGCTACTCTGGGAATTCCCCCCATGCTGGGGTTGGTGTTGGCTATTTACACCAGTCCCTTGCTGGGATGAGCACAAGTGACATATCCAAGAGACCACAGCTGACTGCCTGGTCAAGATGGAAAGATCACTTTAAACAATTTGAGTCTCTTTTAATCAAAAGTACTATGGTTTAATCTTTGTCTCCTTTATCTTGAGCTATCTTTGTTGAATCTCTGGCCAAAGCGGATAGTAAAAAATATATACATCCTTTTGCAATAGTTTATCTTTTATGAGAACTTCTCTGTGGCATTTCCCCCTATTTTATTTGGGCACATTTGGTTTCTCCCAAAAGGACTATATCAGCTGGCATTAGGAAATTTTAGAAATGTGTTTACACTAGAACACTCTTGAAATTGAATCTTCAAGATGACCCAAGTCTAAAGGGACTGTTATTTTATTAACACAACTCTGTTTTCTCTAAATTTGCTTTTGTGAAACTAAGTTTTCTCACACATTAAGTTTGGGTCAGGAAGTAACAAACAAAGTTAAGTTAACTCTTTATCAACTGTAAGAGATGCCAAGTGGGGGGAAATATTGACTCCATTTGGATTCCCATCTCTGAACTAGCTCAGCGTGTGACCCAACTTGTGGTAGCTCAAATTAACTGCCTTCCGAAGTGCTCTCTTCAAGGGTTTTCTTGAGTTACCTTGGCATTCAAACTCAAATTCAATGGAAAGAAGTTCAGAGAGGTGTCTTAGGATCCCAAGATGATGTGCTCTGCCTAGGGAGTCTAAGTTAGTCTTAGTTTGACAACATTTTTTAAGCTGCAAAAGAAAAGAAAAATTACCTCCTTATTTATTGGCATTTGGATTGGAAGAACTCCAAGCATTTAAGAAAAAGGAGGACTCCTTTCACCTCTCATGTGCTCAGTTCTCTCTATGCATTTTTTGGGACTATGGTATACAGCCTTCACTTGGCAAGAAGAAAAGACAGCTATGGTTATTTAACATGCAGTCCACAACAGTACAGAAAAACCCTTCTCTTGCTCTATGGAGAAAGGTATCAAGAGTAGTGGTGCAACCAGCAGATAGAGGACCAAACCCCTTCCCACCACCACCCCTCCCATCCTCCCCTGAACCCTGATAGCCTATCCTAATGTTTATGAACACTGTTGTGAGCTCTACAAACCACTCCATTGAGTCAGACTCTATCCATGGAGGAGATGAGCTATTCTTTTATTTAAGATAAACCTGATCTTTATCAATTCTCTATTAAATACAAGAAATAAGGGGAAATTCTGTGTGTTCATTTCTTATTGCTGCTATAAACAATTACTAATAATTTAATGGCTTAAAACAATTCAATTTATCATCTTAGTTTTGGAGGTCAGAGGTCCAAAACCAGTCCCACTGAGCAAAAATCCATTGTCGGCAGGGTCACAATTCCTTCTAGAAGTTATAAGGGAGAATTTGTTTTCTTGCCTTTTCCGGCTTCTAGGGGCTGCTTATGCTTCTTGGTTCATGACCACTTCCTCTATCTCAAAGTGCCTCACTCCACCTCAGTTTCCATCTTCCCATCTCTCTATGATTGAGAATCTCCTCCCTCCCTCTTAAAAGTACTCTTTCACTTCTATTGGACCCATCTGGATAATCAAGGATAATCTCCCCATCTTAGAATCTTTACCATATCTGCAAAATCCCTTTTACCGTGTAAGATAATATATCCATAGGTTCTGGGGATTTGGATATGGTCATCTTTGGGGGTACCATTATTCATCCTACCATACTCCATGGAAAACATAAGTTTATTCTATCACACCTGTGATGAACAATTTTTAGCTCTCTCCTTATACTTCAAGATGAAGTTCCAGAACTCCCTCCTCAGCACCCTCATGCCTCATCCTGCTTCCTTCACTAGCAGTTCAAAGTAACTATTAAGAGTATAGATTTAAAAAAAAAAAAAAAGTACAGATTCAGAGCCCAGCAATCTGAATTTTTATGAGCTCAAAACCTAGGGCAGGTTATATGACCTTCCTAAGTTTTGTTTTCTCATCTGGAAGTGGAAGAAATGATCATCTATCCCACAGAGTTACTGGTGAGGACATAATGAGATAAATAATGTAAGTATAGCCTTGAGCTGAGTTCCTGGCTCATAAAAGACCAATAGGTGGTAGTTAGTCCTAAAAATATTATACATCAATTTTAAAAAAAGACAAATATTTCTACTCTTGTTGAGTTCACATTCTGGTGAGAGATATATACACACAAGAAATGAAGACAAAAAGAAAGAGAGAATAAGACAAGTTAGAGGATGATATGTGTTCTAGAAATATTTACAAGAGCAAAGTCAGGAAGATTGGGTGTTGGAGTGGGAGGTCCTGTTTCAATTTCAGATGAGGTGGAAACCAATGGAAGCCTCAGGGAGTAAGTGACCATGAGCAAGGGTCTGAAGGAAATGAGTGAGTTCACACTGTAGGCAGAGAGAAGAGTGAGCACCATGTCCCTAAGCTGGGAGAAGACCAATTTGAGGTGCAGCACGAAGGCCTGAATGGCTCAGTGAGAAAGAATAGAGTAGGCCAGTCTGGATGGGGAATGCTACTTAAGTCAACTCTTTGGAAAGTTGTAAGGATCCCAAGAGCCTCACAGAATATGGTAGAGACTTTGGCTTTTACTCTGAATAGAATAGGAAGCCACTGCTGAGTTTTGAGCAAAAGAGTGACATGCTCCAAATTGGGAGTTTTTTGTTTGCTTGTTTGTTTTGTTGCTGTTCTTGTTTAAAGACATTTCATTTAATTAACATTTCTAAGTGTCCTATGTTTGCCATAGTGCTGGGAATTAAAGTTTTACTTTACTTTATAAACATGTTGGTAACTAATCTCTAGCTTGAGCCCTCTTCAATTAGTTCATGTTTAATATAGATTACCATTTCTAACCAAATTTTACCCTCCCAAAATTATTTAATGTAGTATACCTTCCCCCTTATTGTTGGTGTATTTATCCTAGAAAATAGGCAGGGGATCTAGAAAAGCAGAGAAAAATAAAAAGAATATATATTACAAGTTCCAAAGCTTGAGAAATCTTACACAATGAGTAGGAATCAAACCCAGAGATGATTCATCTGTAGTGACTAATTTATAACTTCTTGCTGATATGCTACCTAGAGAACTGACACTATTAACGGAAAGATCTTAAACAGTGAGAAACTGTCTGAAAATTTTATTTTATTGGCTTATTTTATAATTATTCATGTATCAGAAAAATTTTTCTCAGTAACAAAGGGTCTCTAAATTAGATATTGCTGCTATTATGTAATAGACTCTTCTTCTAAACTTGAATTACAGAGATTAATTCACCTGCTTTGTTTGGGACCTAGATAAGTGTTATTTGCATTTTAATTTAATATAATTAATGTGTTATGGGAAAAATAACTATTGATTCAATTAAATATTTGTTTCTTTCTTGAATACTTGCAGAGAATAATATAGTTTGTAATAAGAGTTGAATATCAGATCTATATTATCACTGAATAATTTTATTTATTTATTTATTTATTTTTTACTTCTGCTAAGACCACAACTGATCAAGAAGATGCCACTGGCTGACTTAACTTTTAAAAGTATCCTCAGACTGCTATGTGGGGAAGGGAGGTAAGGATAGGGCAGAGAGACAAATAGGGACTCTAGTAATAATACAAAAGAGATGTGGCAGCGTCCACACCAGGTCTCAGTGGAAGAACTGAGAAGTGGTCAGATTCCAGGTATATTTCAAATACGGACCCAACAGAATTTCCTGGTGGAGTGTATGTGAGGTGTGAGAGAAAGTAAGGAATGAAAAATACTCTTAATCTCCAATATGGATGAACCTTGAAAACATCACACTGGGTGAAAAAAAGCCAAACACAAAAGGTCACATATTACATAATTTCATTTATACGAAATGTGCAGAAGAGGCAAATCCATTGCTACAGACAGTAGATTAGTGGTTGCCAGGAGCTAGGGAGCTGGAGAGAATGGGGAATGGCTGGTAAGGGATGAAAAATTACTTCTGGGGATGATAAGAATATTCTGGAATTAGATAGTAGTGATGCTTTCACATTATGAAAGTACTAACAGTCACCAAATTGTACACATTAACGTGCTTAAAATGATGAATGTTATAGTCTATGAATCTTACCTCAATTACAGGAAAAAGTATCTTGTAGTTTTCTGTTTTGAGCAACTGGAAGAATGAAGCGGCCATCGGTGGAGGCGAGGAAGGCGGTGGGTGGAGAAGACTAGTTGAGGGGAAACCAACAATTGAGTTGTGGACATGTTGAGTCTGAAAAGTCTATTAGACACCCAAATAGAAATGTCGGAAAGATAGTTTGTAGACAAGTTTTCAGCTTGGAAGAGCATTTAGGTTAGAATACTTTCATTTGAGTGTTCTTGGCACAGAGATGACATTGAAAGCCATGAGATTCAATGAAATCACTAACGTAGATAATGCAGCTAGAGAACGGAACTAAGAATTGAACTCTTGGAAAATCTGACATTAGGAATTAGGGGAAAAAACAGGAAGTTGTCAAGGAGACGGAGAAGTAATCAATGAGTAGGAATCAAACCCAGAGATTATTCTTATCTTCTATCACTCTCCCATGTTTACCTTCTTGATTACACATAAAGGACCTGGTCAGTGTCATGATCATATCATACCTTAAGGAGGCTTCCTACCTGCTGTTCTCTGTAACTAAAATGTTCTTGCTCCTTTTTCAACTGGTTAACTCCTTCTCAAGCTTCAAAATTAATTTCAAATATCACCACCCTTAAGAAGTCCCCCTTTCTCTTGTAATCTGGGTTAGATGCTCCTCTCCTGTGCTTTATTATCCTGTGCATAATTTATCATAGTTCTTGTTTACCCAGTGGTAAACCCAGCCTACCTGTCCATGTACCCCTCTAGACTAAATAAATAAACACAAGGGTATGCCATTATAGCACACTTAGCATTTAGTCCAGCATTCAGCACATAGAAAGTACCTAAAAAATATCCACTGAATGAAAGACAAATATATAAATGCCTTACTTGACTCCATAGAAATGTTCTTAAGAAGTTAAATGTACATCAAAGTGCTTAGGAATTTTTCATATTCATAATCCTCTGTTAAATGAACTGGGTAGGAATGCTACTTAAATCAACTCTGTGGAAAGTTATTTTATAAAGCAAAGAATTCTACTACCAAAAAAAAAAAAAAAAAAAAAGCCCCACCTGCAAATCAGCTGTTATTGTAAGTGTATAATTCTATATGCATATTTGGGATTCTTATCTTATTCTAATAAAATGAATTTGAGGAGATACTTTCATATCACATTTTTACAGGTACTTTTAAATATACAATTATAGTTGGATATTTGGGATAAAATGAAATCCAAAAACAACTGCCAGAATATTTGTAAATAAAGTTCTCCATCTTTAAAATGGGGAACCAGGACCAGCATACTATGTAATGTCTCCTAAGGATATAAACTATCAAATGAAGAAGAGTTAAAATTATACAGAGGCATTTAATGAGATTAAAACATTGTGTTCAAGTCTTTGCATTCAAAAAAAATAACAAATCAAGAATCTCTCAGGAATTTTATCACATGAAAAAAATTCTCTCTCAACTTTAAGAAGTTTTGTAATCTTATTAAAGGAAACATAAACTCTGACCCTTTAGTCATGTTTAGAAAAAGTAATTCCATATGTTTATTAAATTAGAAAAGGTAATTATGTCAGAGACCAAACATGCAGAAATAAAGACAACTCTAAGGGAAAGCCACTTCATGATCACCCTTTTCCCCCAAAGATTAATCTTTGACCATGAGAGCAGATTCTAGACAAGGCAGAAGAGGTGACTGAGGTAGCTATGAAGGAATGCCAATTTTGAATCTGCTGTTTAAGGGAAAATAAAATAACAGCAAGGAATTGCAACAAAATTCTTTCAATCATTGCCCTGGCATGGCCCTAGAACCTGCTATTAAACCTTGCAGCTCTCCTGGGCTTTATGGCCCTCACTCCTGTTTCCACTTTTCTACCTTCAACTTCTCAGGACTTCAGCAGGAGAAAAACAATTTAACAACTCGGGGTCTCTCATCTAGATTTGCTACAAGCGGAGTTGAGTTACAGGCTGACTTGGGTAGTACTGCGGACTTCTTTTGGTCTCTTGGTATTTACCAAACATCATTCGGTGAGGAATGGGTAAGCTAAGTCCAAAGCTTGTCACAAGGGTGTTACATTACCAATTCGTTGCTTACTGAATGAGATTCAGCATAATCTCTCTCAGTATAAAGCTTGTCTTTCTGACGGATCCTGCAAGGAAGAGGTTTAACAAGAACAAAAGAAGGAACACCTTGAAAATCAGCTGCACCAATTCCCAGCCTCACAAATATCTCACTCGGGCTCTCAGCCACGTGCACCACACACAACAGCTGTGATACCTAATTATATAGCCACTGGAGGAATTATTTGTTGAGTCAGTCACAGGACTAAACTGGCAGAAGGCTGCTGCAGGCCAACCTATTCACAAATATGCCTTCTCCTGCCCAAAAACATGCAATGTGATGTAATCTTCTTAGAGTGTCTATTGTTTGAGACTTACAAAGAATGTTAGGTTTGCATGTGTGGTGGCTTTGTGGAAGGACTAGTCTATACACCTAAAAACACATCTGAGATTTTGTTCCCCTTCGCGTTAACCCTTCACTACCCACATCTCTTATGAGATTTCAGGCTCCAAGTCTGCTTGTCATTTTTAACATCATAATCTTTTAGTTAATTTTCTTGTCAAGTATATATTTTTTCCTACTCAGTGTATATATAAACAATAGCCAAAATATACAGCAGTCAGGAAAACATATGTGAAAACACAATTATAAACACTTCTTCAGCCAGAGTCCAGGCCCTGAAATTCAATAACATGTCAGGAGGTGACTCCAGAGCTGTTGGTCACACCGCTTTCTAACATGTAAACTTAGCTGTCCCATCCTAGGAGATTTCCAGATTCAAACCAATCATCATGATGAACTGGGTCTCGTTTTAGAACTTCAAGATCATTATACTTACTGTTTTTTATGCCACATGCCCTAGAAATCACCCTATTCTAAAACTGAATTTTAGTGTAGTTTGCTTCATCAACAAGAAGCATAAACCATGCTTAATATAATTACTCCTTTAATCTACTAGTACATTTGTTCCATGAGGGCAAGAATTCAGTGCCTGGCAACTGTGGGGTCTGTACTTAGCAGCTAATAAATGAGTATGTCATACTAACGTGAGTCAGTTTTGAAAGTCAATTTCTCAGGCTTCCGATATTCTAAGAGTTTTTACATGAGAGGGCATAGGTATATCACAAGTTTTCAATGAATCTGGCAGTATCGTTACATTATTAAGACCCTCATTAGACTTCTCTTCCTTTAAGGAAGGACCTAGGCCTTATGTGTCTTTTTAATGCCTCTAGGACCTACACTACCTGCAACCAATTCTGGTGCTGACTGGAAGGACATAGTTCACCTCCAAAATGCTATGATCAATGAATAAATTATGAATTTTGTTACATTTATCTTAGGTTGAGGTCTTTATCTCTGCACAAGAAAGTTGCGTAGAAAGGAATGAACTGATGAAAACAAGATCAATAGATGTAAATAAAGAATTTAGATGTTAATCTTTTTTCACTTGGCAAATGGGTTATGGTTTCTCCATATTACCCTAAAGTAATAAAATAACATTTCCCTAAAAACGTGCAGTAAAATATGTTTTTCAGTAATTTTTATTATTTTTTTCTTTTCTTTCATCTCGTGAATTCTTTGGTATAAGAAAAAAAAAAGACTTCGAGGACCTCTATTACTCATTTTGATAACTGTGTTTGATGGCTGATATAAAACACAAATGCGTGCAGGTAGAAATAATAACAACAACTGCAACACTTACTTGAACAATATGAAAAGGATTTTCATGTTTATTGTTGTCTTAGAAAAGTGACCAGAGTGTTTACTACTTCTAAAAGAAATGGAGCAAATGACTTTCTTTTATAATCTGTTCGGAAACCTTTCCTTCCATAGGTATACCACTTGAAATTCAAAGATCCAGTACAAATACATCACTATAAATACATTTATAAAGTAACGGTATTGTCTTTTAAAAGAAAGGCAGAACTTAAATGTTCCCAACACAATCCTGTTCTTCAGGGAATTCGGCGTAGGAGGAGGTCCTTATTTTCTCTATGCAGCCTTCCCTAACAACCTAGGAATTGGTTACTATTGAATAATATATAATATATAGAAGACATAAGAAAATATCAACACTATAGCATTTCTCATACTGTGTTCCTTGTATTTCTTCCATGTCTCCCCCACCCCACCACCCAAAGTAGATGGATCCCTCATCAAAGGACAGGTCATTTCACTCATCATTTTCATTCCCAGTACCTAGTAGGGTATTATAACAATAATAAGAGGCCTTGATAGATGTTAGATGAATAAATGAACAAGGGGATAAACTAAAAATATTTCAATTCTGCTAAAAAGTTTTCTGAAGCTCTTTTTTAAAAACTACCTTCAGAACCTTTTTTGCAAATACCCAGTGCAACTACATCACTATAAATACATTTACAAAGTAACAGTATTGTCTTTTAAAAGAAAGGCAGAACTTAAATGTTCCCAAGCAAATGATTGTATCTAGGCAAACGATTCTCATTACTTCATAGTGACCCCACATGTGTAAATTAAATTATATTCCACACTTTATTCATGAGACATGACTGTGAGGTTTCCACAATGGAATTCGTCCATAAAAGGATGAAATTAATTGAGCATATCTAATAATCGTGTTTGAGGATCTGAAGGCAGCATTGGCACCAGAATACACTTTCTCAAGAGGATAATCATGATGGAGGCCAAATTTATCTCCATGACTTTTACCATCATTTTATAGATATGCTTAATGATAGAAAATGTTTACCACTGTTCTGAAATAAATTAAGCCCAGCAATGATGAAGTCACACCATGCTCCCCATAGAAAATATAAGCAAAGCCATAAAAATAAATAGAGCAATTTATATGATGTCCATGTCAACTCATCTCTGACTCTAAGAGAGATGATTGAGACTTATAGGTGATGAATCTATCCCCTTTCGTGAAGGTTCTAATTAGAAAAATCCATTTAGCCTCAACAGCAGTTGTAATATTGAGCTGGAATTCCCCAAATGCCTCAAATGAGAAGGTTATATCTTAATTCCATTGCAGTCTTTGGCAGGAATACCTTTTCGGGGAATTCAGGAAGAGGCAAACTTGACTTAGTGCTGAGAAAAAGTCCTCTTTGTGGCACCAGTCTGAGCACAAGGACTTTCATAGAATATGACAGCTGTTTTCATAGAGAATTCTACAGAGAGTTCACAGAGAAGTAGAGCAGAGTGTAACCTAATAGACCACATTAGTGTATATTTTGTGTGTATTATATATACATGCATATTAGATTATACTCTAATCTAATATACTAATGGCAGAGGTCAAACTGAACTGCTAAGAGGAAGAAATTGGCTCCCTAACAAAACCTATGTAAAACCAGCCTCGGACAACAAAGCGCAAGATCACCGACACACACACCACACAGCACACCACACTCACACGCACGTCCTGCAGGGGCTACACTTGACGCATAGGTCAGATATCTCTGTCTTGGCTCCAAGAATTGAGAATCCTTTGAATTTTTAGTAAGGCCACATTCAGGGGTTGCAGGGAGGGAGGTGACTAACATTTCTGCAGTGCTGGAATCTTTGTTAGGGGATTCATTAACACTAAATCATTTTCACTTTCCTGCACAAACAATGTCAATTCTTACCTCTATAAGTTGTCTCCATAACATGGAATATTCTTATACTTCCTCTTCACCTGGATAGCTCCTGCTTTTCTGTTAAGATCTGCCTGTTGATCTCAAGTATCACCTTATCAGGAAGGATCCCTGACAGGCTCCCATGCCCCCAGGGGTGGGTTGCTTGCACATATCTGTGCTTCCATAATGCGTCCCTCTGTCCCAGCTCTCACCACTTTATACTCTAATAACCACACTTGGGCTTCCTTCCCTTGCTCAACCGCCATCAAGGATTTTTGACTTACATTATGCCTGGCACTTAAAAGAAGCCTAGGAAATGTTTGTTAAAGCAATAAATGAATTAACTTCTTCATTCATTTAATATTATCCATAGCTCTGGTATTAGTTTCCCCAGCTTATGAGAGAAGAGATTGAGCTTGCAAAATTGTTTAGGTTGTCCCAGTTCACATAGCACATAAGGAACAATCAGGATTCACACTCTGAAATAATTAGAGAGCAAATTATCTTCCCTTTGCACCAGATTAAGAGATGGGAAGCAAAGATGAAGAGCATTAACTCTTTATATGGACATAAGTAGCATACAGGTCTGGTCTTAAACAGAGAGACCCACACAGTGAAGAGCCCATTGACCAGGAGGTTCTGTTTATCTCATCACCAATTCTCCTCCCAGAAATATTTGGGATACTTGGCTAACTTGATGTTGAAGATCTAAGGCAACTAAATATAGGGTCAATAGTCAGAACAAGTTCAAAATTCCAAGACAAACAAATCCAATTATTATATAAAGAAGAACAAAGTTTTGTAGAGTTACTTTAGTGTCCAGATATTTATTTGTAGTCACAGAGAGCAATATTCCACTCCCAATATATTCTGATACAAAAGTTAACACCAGAATCTTTACATTTCAAGATGGTATAGCAGACATTTCTATCTCCTTATCGTTTAAAAAAATTATCTACAGACAGTAAGTAGAATAAGAAAGAGAAACACAAACTCTATGTTTAACTGTATTAGGAGACACCTATAACCTTATTCTATAATGCATACAGAAAGAGGAATGGCCCCAAAGGAACGCAGGAGGGTTGGACTAAGTGCCTGTGGATGGCTCTATAGATGAGAAGCAAACTGAGTCATTCTGTGAAACTCTAGAAACGCTCAGGCATTGAAAACACCAAGAAGGCAGGGATAAAGAGAATAGAAAGAACAGGGAGGTTATCTGAAGTCTATTTCAGAGTCAGTTATAACTCCAGATCCTACCCTTATCAACTGAAATCCTCCCCAGACCAGAGATAAGTGGTACAGACTCTGGAGAAACTGAACTAGAAAAACTCCTGAAGGAGGGACCCAGACATTCAGGACAGCAGATTAAAAATATGGCAATTAAGTGAAAATCTGAATACTGAATAGTGGTATCCCCTGGTTCCCTTTCCCACCCATCTCTGAACACCAACAGCCAAGTTGAAAACTCTTAGGCAGGAAATAGAGGATTTTTCTCAGAGGTATCATCCGCTCAAAAAGACTGGTAGCTACTAACATCTGAGTCACCAGTGAAAAATCCAGGTAGCAACTAGACCACATGTCAGTGAGGCATGGTGGCAGGAGGCCTACACATTTCCAATCGCCTTTATAGTAGCCCACTTTTAACATATGAAAAGGTAGCCAAGGATACTAGGCAATTGAGGAAAGCTTCCAAGATAAATAAGGGAGACAAAAACAAATAAGCAAACAAGAGAACTCAAAGAAAATAGGGGTACTGCTTGAAGCAATAGAGAATTTCAAAGAAATCATGAAACGTGAACAGGTTGCTGTAAAAGGGGAGTAAGCAGAGAAGAAGATGGGGGTTGGGGATATTAAAAATCTGATAGCTGACTGTTTTTCATCAGCAAAAAGTTAAAATGTCAAGTAAAAGTTATCTCCCCAAAACTAGGACAACAATTGAAAGGATACATAATAGAAAAGATAAGATGTGGAGAATTTATTCAAGAAGTCCAATTTCCAGAAGTTCCAGAAAAAGAACTAGAGAATGTAGCAAAAAGAAAATTATCAAAGAAATAATATAAGAAAATTCCCCAGACTCTAAATTGGAAGGGCCCACCAAGGGGTCAGCATAATAAATAAAAAACAACTCTCACCAAGGCTTATTATCATGAATTTATCAGATCGCTAACAATAAAGGGATCTTAAAAGCTTCAGGAAGGACTGGAAAACAATGTGACATCAGACTTCTCATAACAATATTAGAGGTAATATTAGGCTTGAAAATATTGAATGAAAAAAAGATTGAGAATTTTATACCTTGGCAAACCATAAATCAAGTGTGAGAATAAAATAAAGGTTGTTTAAGACATGAAAAATTTCTAACATACCCACGGACATTTTTCTCAAGCACTTACCAGAGGATACATTTCACCAAAATGAAGGAGTAAGCCTAAAAGAGAGAGAGAGAGAATGGGTTTCAGAAAACAGAATATACAACAGGCAATAGCAAGGCAGGGGTTAGTTCCAGGGTAACAACTGGACAACTGACCCAAAGATAGTTCTCTTCCGAGGCAGAAATGAGAGAATTCTTAACTATAGACAGAGCAAAAAGTTATAAAAACAACAACAACAGGAAAATGAATCATAAAATATAATTTGGCTTAGCTGACTTATGTGTGTATATATCACTAAGTAAGACTATAACCCTAAATTCCGATATTACTGCACGTAAAACCAGGTACTGTAGTCCGTGGTCCAAGTGCTGATCATCACAGACCAAGAGCAGGAGGGCCAGGGAGAGAATGCAGGAAACAGCCTTGAAGCTAGTGAGCCTCGGGGTGTATATACCTCCTCTAATAATGCTTACCAAATAGTCATTGTGTAAATTGATGAAACAGTGAGTTTTAGAATTGAATCACTACGTATGTATTTCTCTTTCTGCCAGAGAACAGTTTCATTAAGTATGCAAACAACAGACATGCTGAATAACAGATAATTTGCAGAAATTATTCCTCAGCAGTCCTTAAATCCTAAAGCTTATATCAATTTGTTACACTAATTTGTGTTATACTTTTTTGGCATCGAGCTTTTTGAGCCTCAGAAAACATGGGGAATTGTGTTTTATTGTCTATTTTGATCCAGTTACTTTACAAACCATCTATTTTCCTCCTCATTCACCATCATAGGAAATTATGGTTATACGTGAATTGCTTGAAAGGAACTGTTTACAAAATACCAAATTGGCTCTATTATTAATTAGGTGAAAATCTAGACAGATTTTTTTTGGCATATATTAGTCATTTTGGTGTATCATTAAGCAATTTTGGTACTCTTTATGAGTTTTTATGCATTTTGCAGGTTTTTAATTTGGAGAGCATACCAACATTTTATGTGTGTTTTTACATTTTTGTCTATTTTCCAGATCATTGGTTTTCAAATATTATATTTACTTTCAGCCAATTCTGTCTACTCTATTTGTCTGGCAACAATTTTTGTGAGTTTTAAATTTTTATGTCCTGTTCTAAGTAAACTGAGTGAAAGTAAAATGGTTCAGAAATCCTTGTTTCTGGTCAGTAATTAACATATTGAGGATATCTGTGCATCTGAGAATGATTATCTTAATTTCAATTAGATTTTAATTTTTAATTAATTTTCTTTAGATAGTTTACCACTTTCTAAGTATTCTGCTTGTGAAATAATTTATTTTATTTATTTATTTTTGCTTTTGAAATAATTTAAACACATTTTCTGTTATTCCAGTTATTCCAGTTATTCCAACTTTCAAAAGTTTCCAAAGTTATTCCAACTTTGCCTTTTTAGAAACTGCAAAACAGAAAGGTCCCTACCATCAAGATGTATAGTAATGATCTTCAGAAAAAGGCAAAACAATGGCTACTAGAATGCTCAAATACCAAGAAATAATATAAACAAATATTCCTCAGCTTTTTATTCTACATTCCATTTTTAAAAAGTAACACATGAGCAGCGTTCTCAGGGATATCTAGCAAAAACTGTGCAAAATATAAAAAATTTTAAAAATGTGTGGAAATGCTGGGTACAGAGGCAAAAATGGACACTTCTTGTTGGTATTTTGCTTTTATTAATTTTGTCTTTATTCTTTTAGCTTTATCTTTTATTTTTTATTTCATTTTCATAAATGACTAAAAATAAAAATATAAGGGATCTCAAAAGCAAACAAAGAAAGCATTAGAGTCCATGGAAAGTTGCTAAATCATCCTAGAAGTCACAAAGCAGAGATTTTAAAATGAACATTCTTTTAAAAAATGCTTTCATAAGTGCCTTAAAAGTTGCAAATAACTGATATGGGAACAGAGGCAAAAAATATCAATATTCAACCAGTTGGTCATTTTGACATATGAAATGGCAAGTAAATAATCTGTTTCTGTTGCTTCTGGAGAGAAAACTGAGTGGGAGAGTCTACATGACTTGTCAGATGTCACCCAGCTAGTAAGAACAGAGCAGGGATATGCATCCATTGAATCTTGTTGACACAGCTCTCTCCCACTGGGCTTCATCTCCTGGTTCTGTTTTTACCCTGTTTGATACTCTTAATGCCTGATTCCAGAGGGCTTGTCGAGTGAAAGTAAAGGGGAAAATCTCATGTATAAGCATTTCATTTCCCTTTGAGTTTTAAAAATAGCTTGATGTAGCGGGAAATTGGAATCATTGCTTAAAAATGAGACTGTGAGATTTTACATGAATTTCATATCTATTTTACATATTCCTGATGCTGAATTATCAAGACTTGACTATGCTGGCAAATATGACCCCCAAAACATATTGGATTCTGAACCACGCCTTTCTTTGTGGTGAAGGCCAGGCATGAAAAGAAGTGTTATCTGGGATAAGTGTCTTCTTTGTACCCAGTTCCAAAGTGGAATAAGGATTTCTTTGCCAAAAATGCCCAGGCTGCATCCAAGTTTCTCAGACTGCTTCTTGATTTATCAAATCGGAAAGATTTTTAAAAACAGGCAATGTATTTTAGTTGAAACCAGTACATTTCCCAAATGTTCTAGCCTTCTGAAGGTTGTAAATACAAAACACAGTACATATTCAGTACAATGGCACATGCTTGCTAGAGAGGCGAAGCCCTTGACTAAAATAGCAAAGCCAGATATAAATAGATAAATAAAAATTTAAATATCTTTAAATAAAGTAATATTTGTGGCTTAATTTCTTTCAATATTTTCCCCTCTTAAAATATTAAGTATACATATGTTTATAGTGCTAGTAAACAAACCTTATTTGGAAATTCACAACTATTTGGCTATTTTATCTTTTTTTTCCAGAAATATCATTTAGAAAATTTAAAAGGGAGGGGGGTGTGAAGGAATGAATGAACGTCAGTCACATTACATGCATCCTCTCCCTTCATCCTCACAAAAATCTTGTGCACAGGGAATTAGTCTACCCATATTATAGATGGGATGGAAAAGCTGAGACTCAAAGAAATGAAGTGGTTCGCTTAAAGGCACACAGATAGGAAGTGCTGGAATAAACTCTGAGGCCTGGGGCTGCTACTCCAAAGCCCCTGTTCTTCTAACATGCAGCACAGGAAGGGAAGATTCTCAAACACCTTATTAAGGTCTTTGAAAAAATTAACTTAAGGAGAAACTCATGTTAAAAACCATGAAGACTGAAGTTCACTTATCACTCTGTGAATGTAGCCATCTTACCAAAAGCATCAGTCTTTTCTTGAGATGACCCCACGAAGTACGAGGAAACCTAGGAATTAAGCCTACTTCTCCTACTGGAAATCCATCTCAAGCATGTTGATTGGGTACTGCATTACACTTTGGTCAGCTTTTAAAAAGTTAAACAAACATTAGCATGTCCTACAAATCACCCCTCTTGTCCACCACACAGGAGATAATAGTGTGGGTGTAGATATTCTTATAGCTTCACTTTGCCTGATTCTGGCAGCTTCCCTCCTCAGTCCTAATTCTCAGTGGGAAAATGCAGTGCATCTGGGCTATGGGGTTGTGGCTGGAGTTTAAGAATTGCCCAGTGGCTTTTCTTTCCTTGTTTGCTGTGCATTTCAACCAGACACACGTCAATTCTATTTTTGTGCCAAAGAATAGGCTGGGGGGAAAAAGTCATTTCTCGCTTTATCTGGGGGCAATTTGTAGGAGTCATTCCTTTTTATTTATTTATTTATTTATTTATTTATTTATTTTTTTTTTATCTATTTATTTGACACACAGAGAGAGATCACAAGTAGGCAGAGAGGCAGGCAGAGAGAGAGGGGGAAGCAGGCTCCCGGCTGAGCAGAGAACCCGATGCGGGACTTGATCCCAGGACTCTGAGATCATAACCCGAGCCGAAGGCAAAGGCTTAACCCACTGAGCCACCCAGGTGCCCTGTAGGAGTCATTCTTAAGATGAGTATAAAACATCTTGAAAGGGGCATTTATCATAATGGCAGAGAAAGAGAAAAGGGCAATCAGAAACCCAGGGTGCAGGAATGACAGCCGCATCTCACAAGACAGCACTGGTTTTACTTTCCAAGTCACACAGGTTTAATAAAGAATGGCACAAACCGTCAAGGGGCTAAGAGCTTGAGAAGAGAGCTGTCTCTTGTCTTTTTTTTACTTTTTTTTTAAACTAGTGAGAGTACTTATTACACCGTGATTCTGAGCTGACCAGAGCATACAGGAGAAGCCATTCCCTCCCATTGTAACTCTGTCCCTCTCCCCATATGTTACTCTTGGGGCACCCACTTAGAACTCAAGGCATTAACTGGATCAGTCCTTAAAGTCTTCCCAACCTTGGGCAGAATCTGATTCACTCAGCTTGACTATAATGCTACTACACTTTAGAGAATAAAGAGTCCCCTGTAAGTATTAAAAATGCACATTTATGTGCTGAGTCCTTTGGTAAAATCAATCAGATTTAACTTCGAAACGTAACTCAAAGACAGTTAACTTCGACAAGGAAAAGGTATTAAATACGATATTCAGGATCAAGGAAGAATGCTTATTATTCCCCCCAAATGAGTTATATACTAACATGATTATGCAAATGTTTGCAGGCAGCATATATCACTGTTATCTATGAATCAATGTAAGTCCTAATATCATAATAAAAATTAAGAAATAATTTTTAAATCTACACATTTATCAAAAATACATAAACTCATACTGAATTTCCTAGAAAAATCCTGATTTAAAGTACTCTCTTGCAATATATGGTCATAGTTGAACTATATAGTTCAAAAAATTTTTGCTTTAGAAAGTGTGGTCCCTCTCTAGAGAATGACAGCTGAAACTTTCCAAGCAGCTGTGGGGCCACAGGTTGCCCAGGAAGGCAAAATGCTGCCTACCCTGATATGAACCCAGAGGTGTCAGAGAATCCCAGCTCTAGAGACTGAAGACAGGAATGCAGTCCTAGTCCCTAAGTCCACCATAACCATACCTGTAATGGATTTCCATGTTGAAGGTCAGGCATGAGGCTCAGTGCACAGGCAGAGGTACATAGTGTGTGGTGGGGTTCAGAGGAAACTACTGCCAGGAAGAGAGGATGGCTGGGAAGGGTTATTCACATAAAGATGTTGATTCATAAAAAGATGTGACTCTGTAGGAAAACAGTCAGTCCCCACACTCGTATATAATATGCAACCTTCTGTTCATCTGCTCTGGGGCTCCTGGCTGGGAAATGGACTCTGAACAGTTTCTCCATGACATTAGTTCATAGATGACACCCTTTAGTAGTAAGCTCATGTGGTAGAGGGGGCAAAGGAGCTTTCTCATGCCTCTTTATTTATTTAATTTATTTTTTCCATAATTTCATTTTTAAATTTTATTTAAATTCAATTATTGAATACACAGTATATTATTAGTTTCAGATGTAGGGTTTAATAATTCATTAGTTTCATGTAACACCCAGTGCTCATTACATCTAGTCCCCTCCTTAATGCCCATCGTCCAGTTACCCTATCTCCCCCACCCATTTCCCCTCCAGGAACCCTTAGTTTGTTTCCTATAGTTAAGAGTCTCTTATGTGTTTTTCTCCTTCTCTGATTTTATCTTATTTTATTTTTCTGTCTTATTTTATGATCATGATTTGTTTCTTAAATTTCACATATCAGTGAAATCATATGATAATTGTCTTTTTCTGACCAACTTATTTTGCTTGCTTAATACCCTCCAGTTCCATCCACATCATTGCAAATGGTTACAATTTCATATTTTTGATGGCTGAGTAGTATTCCCTTGTATATTTATACCACATCTTCCTTCTCAGACCTCTTTTGTAAAGGCATAAATCCTGGGGCCCTCAAAACCTAATCATTTCCTAAAGGCCCCACCTCCTAATACCATCACCTTCAAGGTTAAGTTGGTTTCTTTCTTTCTTTCTTTCTTTCTTTTTTTTATAGTGGAGTTTATATTATATTTTATTATTTTTTTATTGTGCTATGTTAGTCACCATACAGTACATCATTAGTTTTTGATATAGTGTTCCATGATTCATTGTTTACATATAATACCCAGTGCTCCATGCAGTCTGTGCCCTCCTTAATACCCATCACCAGGCTCACCCATCCCCCCATTCCCCGCCCCTCTGACACTCTCAGTTTGTTTCCCAGTGTCCATAGTCTCTCGTGGTTTGTCTCCCACTCCGGGGTTAGTTTTCAACAAATGAATTTTACAGGGACACAAACATTCAGGCTACAGCACTCTTCTTTTATCTAATTAACAATCAACAAAAGAGGTACCAGAGCAAACACATGAGTGAAGTGACCTCACCCTGTTTTGCCAGTGTTAATATCTATAATACATTTCAAAATCTATTAATAGGATGTTGTAAATAAACAAACATATTTATGATTACTCAAAAATAGGTTAAATGTTAGTAATGCAAATAAAAAACACCTTTTGAATTCTGACTTTGGGATCAAACAAGAATTCCCAAGGGAAGAGTTGTCCAGATGCCTTCTTTTTTGTCACACCCAGAAGTATAATGACCTCTCTAACAGACTTCTAAGGCCCAGGAAGCCATGAATGCTCCTGTCTTCCCAGTCTTTAGGAATGATCACTTGCTATAGGAAAGCCCCAGAAATATTTTCTAGACTCTGACGTTTCCTTGGAAATAAAAGGTGGGGTTTTCCAAATTTGGGGATAGTTAGGAGCTGTGAGGCATGCTTAACAGAAAAGAGATTACCCAAGGAGACCCACCAAGAAAAAGCATTTTGAGGTGTCCTGGGGAACAACAGGTCAAATGAAGACCCAATCCTGCATAGGATTTCAATGCTCTACCAAAGGATTAGTATCACTGTTCTTTTGCCCCAGGCTCGTACATGGCTCTGCACAGCACTGCATCTTATCTGATCTTTGTTGAAATTTTTGATATGTTGTTCATCATGGATTTTTGTATTGACTTTGATTTTTTTAAATTTTATTTATTTATTTGACAGACAGAGATCACAAGTAGGCAGAGAGGCAGGCAGAGAGAGGGGAAGGGAAGCAGGCTCCCTGATGAGCAGAGAGCCTGATGCAGGGCTCCATCCCAGGACCCTGGGATCATGACCTGAGCTGAAGGCAGGGGCTTTAACCCACTGAGTCACCCAGGCGCCCCTGATTTTGATTTTTAAAAAATATTGTATTGAAATATTATTTATCTTAATTACTGAGGGTTTTTGTTTTGTTTTTTACCCTCTTCATTATTTTTACCTGACGCAAATGCCTCACTCACCTGGTCCTACTCTTATGGACCTTTATAGAAAGTTTGCCAACCCTTAGCTAGAATGTAGAAGAAATGAACATAGTTGTCTTTCTACTAAGAAACAAAATCAGCAGCCATTGGGAATAAGCTCGAAGGAAAGGCAAAGAAAGATGAAAGCTTAGTGTGTGTCTTGTCATCAGCACAACATTGTGGTTAAAACTGTTAGCTGAGCCAAATGGAAGGACTAATGAGTTCCCTCCCTCTCTGCTCTGTAGTTATTCACAGGCTTTTAGCCCTCATTGGAAAAAGCAATAGGCCTAGTGCAACACATCGTCAAGTACTTGTGAGAACAGCTCACAATGTAGTCAACTGTGGTGCTATCAGACACAACACAGTTAACCCTCTTTGGGCAAACCCAATATACTAGCCCTAACAGAAGATCTATCACATTCCATTTGATTTCCTTTAGCCTTTAGGGCATCTAGAAGCAGGGTGTGCTGATTTATGTTTGCCATACTACCAGTACTAAACTATTGCTGAATGAATGAATGAATTAGAGTAAGTGAATGAATGAATAAATGAATGGTAAGTGGGTGGATAAATGAATGAAAGTTTAAGTAGCACAGGCTCTGTAGGCAGAAGCCCCGGGCACAGATCCCACCTTCTGTGACTTTCCCTAACTCTCTAAAGTTCAGTTTCCTCATCTGTAAAATGGAGATGAGAACGATAACTATTTCACAAGGTTTAGGAGAGGATCAAATGATAAAATGTTCCTAAAAGTGTTTCATAAACTGTAAGAATTTAATTTAACAAAGATTGCATTGGTTTAAGTGATAACTGAGAAAAATGTTGAATGCTCTGGAGGGTATTTTTGGAGAAGGAGAAACTCTTTGGAGCCAAAATAAAAACAGTGAGGGGAAGGTCATGAATGATTAAGGGAGGTGAGTGTCTGCTACCGTCTATGGAAAACAGAAATCAAAACATAATTCCCTGAAAACAGAAAAATGAAGCTTTCAAGTATTGAAAAAAATCATGGCAACAGACCATGGTGATCATTCCTGCATAATGTGAATATGTTTCAGATTATGGATCTAGTTTACTCAGGGCATAGTCAGAATCCCCCAAAGCCGTCATTTTCTATTTTGAATGCTTTTCTGAATATGTAATATTCAAAATAAATTGTTAGATGCCACACGCATAAAAAAAGAGAGCGCTCATGTTTTTAATAGCTTGTGAAATGCAGCCATGGGCCTGCTGGTTGGGGTTGAAAGGAAGTAGCCCATAAACAACTCCATCAAGCGTGACAGAGCATGTTTGAGCTAAGTTTCACACAAAGGAAATTCTTCCATAGTTCCAAGTGCCTGGGTCCCTCAAACAAGATCACATCCTACTGGTAGAGATGTAAGGCCTTTTAAGAAAGCCACAATGATACCTTGCAGCCATACTCTCAGGGCTGAGAGGTATGAGGTTTAAGCTTTATAAGAAGTGTGGGATCTATTTATTGCTCACCTCTAAAATGGTTTGATAAAATCTTTCCTAACAGTCTTATAAGGTTAGTGTTTCAGTGAAAGCTTACTGTGGAAGGGGACAACTTCAATTTAATTTTACTTTCGATCAACTGAATGTGCATAGGAAAAGTGTACCTTTTGGAGTAGGGGGTATAATTCTTTAGATTCCTTCTTCTGGTACTTAGAATTACCACTCAAAGCAGTTAGTAGATCCCCCCCGCCATGAGACCTAACAAAATAGAGAAAACTAAAAGCTAAAATCTGTGTTCTATTCTCATCCATCTAGTCATTTGCTATATGAGGGTGTATAAGTCCTTCAGCATCTCATCATCTTAGCTAATAACTTGAATAAATGGGAGCTGTGGTTCTCGTCCTCTGGAATGATTCAACCTGGCTCATTATCAACTTATGGCTCTTCTCTACTCTCCAAGATGGAGGGGAGCAACTTGTACCTACTATGTGACTCCATCCTCTGGCTGCTGTTGATTAGCCCAAAGGGACCCAAGCCAGGGAAATCAGTTCCTGCAAAATTTGGATCAGATCTAAGAGACTGATTTACTGCCACCTGGACAGCTAAACAGGGAAGACTATTCTGTAAGAAAGAGGAAACAAGTACCCAGGAGAGGCAGAGAAGAGAGGCCAAGAGGGCAGGGACTTGGGGGTTTCTCAATGTCCCAACTACAAAATCTCTTCCTCAAGACCAGCTGCCTACCTCAGAGTTCATGGTGTTCCTCAATCATGGAATTAATAAAATCACTTAGTTTGAACATAAGCAGCTTAGTTCAGGTTGGGTTTCTATAACTGCAGCCTAAAGAGCCCCAACTAACATATTCCTGTAACATAAACCCCCAAACGAAATTAGGCACTACCTGTGAAGTCCACCTCCCAAGCCTCCTGGCAGCCTTCTTTCTCTGTTTGCTGAGTAAATCAGATTTATAGATTTGAAGCCTAAATAAACCATAGGGAACATCTGACCCCATTCCTTCAGGTTACAGATGTAGAACCAGAGAAGTTAAGTGACTTGCTCAAAACCACTTTGCCTATAGTGGAAGATTCATGGATCCTTTCTGTAGCCATAGCATTCAGGCATAAGTCTTAGGGTTTTTAAATTTTTATCTCTACATCTCTCTCTTGGTGGATAACTCGTGTTTCAGTGGAAAAGAGTATGCTCTAAGAAACTTGATTCAGGAATTTAAGAGGTTGGAAACAAAAATCCCATGCTACAAGTCCAGATACCACAGGGAAATAGTATACTATGTTGGAAAAACATGGTTTGAGCATCTGACTGCCTGGGTTCAAACCCAGCTCTACCACTTACTGGCTAGTTGACCTTGGCAAGTTAAACTCTGAACTATCGTTTCCTCCTGTGAAGATGAGGATGGCCATACCTATCTCAGAATGTTGATGTAAAATGAAATGAAGTAACATCTGTAAAATGCCTGAGATGCCACCACGTAAGGTTGGCTATTACTTTATTAAACGGCAGACCATCCCAGCAGACAGAAGGAAAAGGGCGCTCATAAGACGTTTCAGCCTCGTTGGTTTTCCCTTATCAACAATACCCTCTGCCAAGTCTGAGAGGAGCGACAGCTGCCCCAGTTGTGAGAGAAGAAAGCAGACGCATTAGAGATTAGGGAGAGTTTAAAAGCCACCTGGCGAGGCATTCACAAAACTCCCAACTGCTCCAAACAGACATGTGTCAAAATGGGTTTTGTGCTTTTAAACTGTTCTCTTTCTCTGATTTCTACCTCCAGATAATTAGGGCACTCATTCACACCCTGGAGCCAAATACTTTCACATAAATGTTCAGAAATTCTCCTCTTACTTCATAGCATTGTTATTTTAACTATCTGAGAAATTTATTTCTCCATTTGCCTGTCCCTACTCCTTGGGTCTTCATTTCTAATGTCAAACAAAAGCTCTCAGGCATTCCTTTTCTCCCTGACACTGACAGAGAAAGTAATTTAGCAAAGTGGATATTTATTTAAGTGACTGGGCGTTGATTTAAATGCTAGTGATAAATTTGTGGATCTTACTCTAAAGACTGTTATTCTTGGTAATGTAATTGTCATGGATCATAACTATAAGACAAAGTATAGCTTCAGCCATCCTGCTTGTTGTAAGAGGATGGAATGTCAAATGATGTTTTGACTATGGAGCATTTCCTGGAGAACAGAGAACAATAGACCCTTCTCAATATGGGATTAAACACATATGAAAACATGTCTTGAAATCTGGTAGAAGCATGGATCTATTAAGAGTCACAGGACTGTGTTTCTTTCTTTCCTCTATTTCAATAGCACTAACCAGCATTCAGTTCATGATACTCAAGGACACCCCACAGCCTCCTGGAAGAGCTTTGCTTTTCATTCTGCTCCGTGAACCCACATTTTCTAACCTCTATGTCTTTGCATATGCTCTTTCTCCCTTTTGAAACTCCTTTCTCTTCTCATTTACTTCACCAAAACTTAACTGATTATTCTTCCTTCATCAAGAATCAGCTCAACACTCACTTCTTGGAAAGTTTCCTTGAGAGTCCCAAACCAGATGGGGATCTCTACTCACGGCTTGTAGACCTGTGCTTCACAATCGCCACACTGGTAATAGTGGACACATATCTATTGTCCCAGTAAGTGTGCATTCCTTCATGCAGGGTCATTCATCTCTATACAATACATGCTCAATAGATATTGTCCAATGAATGACTGAATCAGCTCACAAATCAATGAATGAATGGCCTTTATGTCAAAAAGTAAAGAAGACAGTATTTCTTATAACTAATATAAACTGGGAATTTTCTGCTCAGCTGAAAGTGCCCACTGGATTTATGCAAGCCAGAGCAATTGCATAACAGAAAAAATTCATTTTTACTTTTGGAAAATAGTTTGTTTTAGAAATAATCGGAGATAACAGATCATATTATCTGCATTCTCCTGTTCTTGTTTCTTATTCTCAAACTATTTTCAGAAAAACAGGATAATACTTGCTTCAGTTTATTTCTTTTTCTTTTTTAAGATTTTATTTTATTTATTTATTTATTTATTTTTTGAGAAAGAGAGAGCACAAGTGGGTAGAGGGACAGGGGGAGAGGGAGAAACAGACTCCCTGCTGAGCAGGGAGCCCAATGCTGGGCTCAGTCCCGGCACCCTGGGATCACGACCTGAGCCGAAGGCAGATGCTTAACCAACTGAGCCACCCAGGTGCCCCTATTTATTTCTGATCATGATCCACACCCTTCCATCAAAATGCTTAGTCTTTAGGCACAAAAGAAAATTACAATTCACCCCTTTCCCCAGAAAATATGTCAAATGGCTAATAAGCCATAGGAGCAAAGAGGAAAAATATTAACTGTCATCATGAAGGTCTTATTTCTATTCCTATATCTGACACAATGGGGAAAGCAGAGAAGAATCACACTATTCATTTGATACATATATTTTCACAAGGCTGTTTTGCAAGAGTCCACCCTAAACCTTTCTCTGATTATACAAGCTGATAAACATGAAGGAACAATGTGCAATCAAAATGGGAACCAACTTGAAAATATTTAAATATTGTACGTGGAAAATACACAGATTGGCCTATAATGACCATTCTATAGTCCTTTGGCAATATGTTAAGAAGAAAAATTTTTTCAAAAAGTAGATTACCAGTTTTCTTAGCAACAGTCCTGCTGATCAACCCTGAAGTTCAGGCTCAAGAGAAAGTCTTCCTGTCTCCATGATGTACCGGGCTAGCCAGGTGGGTTCTTTCTCTGTCTGAGTGTCCACTATAGTTAGGCATCCATCTGAACCCTTCCACACTAAGACAACTTCCCTTGCTCATTAAATGCCTTCTCAGAGGGAAACTTTAAAAGTCTTTCTATAGGCCATTTCATTCTAATCAGATCTGGAAAAGCTGGCTTGGTATTTAAATGTAAATGCAGGGGCGCCCGGGTGGCTCAGTTGGTTAAGGGGCTGCCTTCGGCTCGGGTTATGATTCCAGGATCCTGGGATCGAGCCCCGCATTGGGCTCCCTGCTCAGCGGAGAGCCTGCTTCTCTCTCTCCCCCTCTCCCTGCCGCTCTGCTTACTTGTGCTCTCTCTCTAGCTCTCTGTCAAATAAACAAATAAAAAAAAATTAAAAAGAAACTTTTAAATGTAAATGCAAATAATAGCAATCAAACTTTGGACCCAGCTATGTATTAAGCACATTCCTCAAAAATATGTTATGAGTCCCCTAGTATTATTATCTCCATTTTACAGATGGGGCAATTGAGACTTAGATTGGCCAATTTGATTATTTTTTTGGAGCTAAGGTATGGTAGACCCAAACTGAACCCAGGCTGTCTAATTTCCAGGCACATTTTCTTATGTACTGCATTCAGATGATCTCCACTTGATCTATAAGGACACAGAAAAATTCAGCATTAGTCCTATGTGAAAAACTGTTTGAATGAAGACTGTTTCTAAGGTACTTCTCTCCTCAGGGCTGAACAGTTACAGGCCTTTAATGTTTCCTAGTTCAGATAATTTTCAAGTTATCATCATCATCATCATCACGGTTGTCATCAGAACTACCATTTACTAAGCCTACACCATGGGCCAGGTCCTTGATTACACAGTCACACAAAAAAAGCCTGAGGTGCACAATTATCCACACTCTATGGATGTACAAACAGAATGCTCAGTGAGAAAAACAAACTTGTCCATGACCTGATTTCCAGTAAACTTGCAAAGCCAGGATTCTAATGTGACTGTGCAATGCCATTTCCCCAGCTCTCCTTGCAATTCCTCACTACACTCCTACTGTTGGTCTCTCGGCTTCTTCATATCTTCATAGCCCCCCTTTAGTCACAGAAACTAGTTCTGGACCCTCAAAGCATGATGGGAAGAGAATAAGCCTGTTGTGGCAGCATCAAGTTTCAAATGGCAGTCCTCCCTGTTAACATAAGGTTGTCTTCCTCCACCATACACCTTACCTCATTTCTTCATCCGACACATTGTAGAATGATGTGGAAGGGGGGATAACCTGGTCTAGGACAGCCAGTCAAATTCCTTCTTTTTAAAAGACAGGAAAAGACTAGAGAATAGCCAGTTATGACGCTTTCCTATAAGACTGTAGGAAATTTCCAAAACACTTCCTGATTCAAAGTGTTTGGGAAATTATTTAGAACTTTTCTTGGTTTCCAGGAGAAATGTTGCAGCAACGTGGTGGTAGAATGAAGTGGCTTTGGGTGCAGTGTCACTCTCCAAGTTCCATTTGGAAGGGCAATAGGGACCACGAGCGAGTTGAAAGGGCTGGAAGGGTGAGAGGGGAGTGTCTTGAAGTGGATTTGTACGTCTTGCACGATTTTATCATTTGCAATTTTATGCAAAATAATCACATTATTATTATTATTATTATATAATTAGTGGTGGCTTGGGGGCAGTAATAGGAGCTAATGAAGCCCTTGAAGCCGCTGCTGAGCACTGCCTTCCTCTGTCAGGGTCATCCTTTTTGAGCCTCTGCTCCTACCCTATAAAGCAGAGATCAAAACAATTAAGAAGAGTTCTATGCCAGACCCTGGTTTGGAGGACCGATGACACTTCACCTTTACTAAATACTTAAACCCCATTGAAGCCTAGAAAGGATTGAGGTGGCTCACAGTGAAAGACAAATGCACAAGAGGTTTGTGGAGCTGTGAAAGCAGGGTGAAAGAGAAAATTCCAGTAACAAGGAGGGGGAACCATACCAGAGACTAGAGAATGCTTCTTGCTTGGGGATCTTGTTACAATGCAGGTTCTACCTCACTTCGTCCTCAGGAGCAGAGCCTGAGGTTCTGCATTTCTAACAAAGACCGTGTGAAGCAAATACTGTTGGCCCAGGGATCACATTTTGCATAGGTTGGAGGAAGCTAATGTAAGAGCATAAAAAAATTACTTTAGTGTGCAAGTAATTAAACCTTTCTGTAAAATGCAGTATGGGTCTCAATATAGAAATATATTCTAATACCTTTTTAATTAGCAGAAAACTCTCTGAGGGTATTGGTGTGTGTCAAACAGTCCAACCCCTCTAAAGACTGCTTTCCACCCCTCCCCACCCCCTCCGGGACCTTCCAGATCTGACACTGCGAGCAGGAAATCTGATGTGCCTGACGCATCTTTCTAAATGATTTCGAGGAAGGAGAAGTAGGCTGCACAGATCCTGGAAATGCATGATGTAACCTTTTACATTCAGAGAAAAGACTGTCCCTAATTCAAGCCATATTTTGCCCAAAGAAGTAGACATATTTGAAACTGGAAAACATCCAAAGAAAATATGGAATTCAATATATTTCTGCAAGCCTTGGCCTTTGCCTTCTTGTGACCTGATGACCTACCTGTGCGTGGTATGGCACTTCCTCTTGCCTCACGCTGGACACCTCCCAATTCTAATTCCGACTTGAGCTCTCCAGAGAAGCATGTGTTGGGAGAGAAATCTATAAAGCACTTAAAGGTTGTTGAGAGCTTCCAAGAGTCAGGCCGTGTGCTAAAAGCTGTAATAGATTATCTCATTTAACCCACTATGTGGACTATACAGATAAGGATATTCATAAAGATGGAGTGTGTTAAAAGGACACACAGCTATTAGGTATCATAACAGAGATTCCAGTTGAGGTCTCTCTAAGTCAGGATTTCTCAAGCCTTAACACCACTGACACTTTGGACCAGGTAATTCTTTGTTATTGAGGGGTGTCCTGTGTGTTGTGTGAGTTTTAGGAGCATCCCTGGTCTCTACCTACCTGATGCCATTTGCAACCTCTCACTCTAGTTATGACAACCAAAAATGTCTCCAGACATTGCTAAATATCCTCTGGGAAGCAAACTGCCTGGTTAAGACTGTTCCAACCCAAAGCCTGAGAGCCTGATAAACAAAGATAGGAATTATTTTTCAACATTTTACAAGGATTCACCCTATTATGGGTTGAAGTGTGTCCCTCCCCCAAATTCTTATGTTGAAGTCCTAATCCTTAGTACCTCAAAATATGAGTGTATTAGGAGACAGGGCCTTTGAAAGAGTGATTCAGTTAACTGAGCTTGTTAGTATGGTTTCTGATTGAATCTGACTGGTGTCTTTTTAAGAAGAGGAAATTTAGATACATAGACAGACACCAAGGATGCATGAACAGAGGAAAGATCGTATGTAGACACAGAAGAAGGCAACCACCTGCAAGCCAAGAAGAAACTAACCCTGCCCACACCTTGATCTTAGACTTCCAGCCTCCAAAGTGATGAGCCAATAAATTTCAGTTGTGTAGCTTCCCAGTGTGTGGCACTTTGTTATGGCAGCCCTACCAAATCAGCACAGCACCAAAGCACCACACTGAGCTTTCTGGCCTTAAATTGTTTAGAATATACCATGAAAGGTTTCAGAATTAATTCCATGCCTAAGAAATTAAAGGTTAACTCATGAGAATGCTGTTTATAATTCATGTTTCTCTTCAAAGGCAGGAGATAACCATTATGAGAAAAATACTTTTGAACCTATACCATGCGCTAGCAATTTGCTTTACACCTTTTAGGACTGCTTGCCATTCATACCCTAACACTAACTCTTATTTGTGTCCTTATATTCCTATGTCTCTATCGGGAATATACTTTCTAGAAACTATGAGTGGAATGGCAATGTGGTACAGTACCAGGATAGCACGGACAATTGTGATATCACTTTCCAGTCCCAGTTTATGGCAAACATTATAACGATGCTCACAAGACAAGGAGTCCTCAAAATCCTTCTTAACACCAGGCTCTAAGCAAGACTATCAAAAATATCTGAAGTGGCAGGAGAGATGAAACTATGCTGTCCTCAAGGTAGCGCTGTATTCTCAAACCTGGCTACACACTGGAATCATCTAGAGAGTTTTCAACAATATGAGTGCTCAGTCTCAATCCCCCAAATTCTGATCAACTGGTCTGAGATGGAGTCCAAGCCTAAGTATTTTTCCAGTGCCTCTAATGCACCACCAAGGTTGAGAACACTGGCTGACTGGAGCAGAGTATTCAAGCTCTACTGTAATAGTTAAGGGCTATGCACAAGGCTCTCAATTTCTCAGGGTCTCAGTTTTCTCACTTCAAAATGGCCATCATAACTCTTGACTTTCCTGTCATACAGGGTCACTCTGTTTAAATTAGTTAAGTTAAAAACCACATAATATGTACAGGATTATAAATTTTAAGTGCTGACATTAGCACCGTGGGTTCTCACCTCATTTCTACACTGATCCACTGTACATCCTCAGGTGAGTAACTTCATCTCTGTAGGCCTCAGTCCAGACCCACATAAAATGAGGTGGTGTCTAAAGTCACCTTCAGGCCCAAACTACATGCTCTTGGCAGGGCAGTCTCATACATTGTATATAATAATGACTGCTTCTATTGAGATCTGATTTTCTCATTAAAGTAGGATGTTGAGGGTTTAGAATCCACCTCTTAATCATCAAGATGACATTAGGAATAAAATTTAAATTACACGGTGGCCTGGAAAGTAATTTGATAATTTCAATGCAAGTACCTTACATGTTCATTTTTTTTTTTTTTTTTTAGCCATGTTCCTCCAACTCTGGGAATCTATTTTAGAGAGAGAGTCAAGATATAGGCAAAGATTTATATACAAGGATGTTCGTTACAACATTATTTATAGAAGTGGGAATGCTAGTGGGTGTAGATATATTTACAAGAAAAAAGTGTTTCTATAAATTATGAAAGTCACAGGATGAAATGTCATATAGTCACAAAAAATATATTTTTCAAAAAATAGCTAATGATGGGAAAATATGATAGATAAAATAAATAAAAATTTATAAAGGAAGACAATGAAAAGGACAGAAAACTATACAATATATTAATCAAACGCACACACAAACACACACACACACACCTCAGGGAATGACTAAAAGGAAACATACCAGTCTATTGATCAGTCATAACAGCTGTGGTATTATTCAGGATGTTCTAATTTTCTTTATATTTTCTGTACTTCTAAATGTTTTTCCATATACATGGGTTGTTTTTACCATCAGACAGGGAAAAACATTATTTTAAAGAGCTACTGTGGGTTCAGATGTAGTAAAGACAATACCTTTGAGGAAACATCTGGTGAAGTAAAGTGTATAAAGTGTTAATATCTTCTGAGCCAAGGAAACCCGCACCATCTTTGGAAAGTAGGGGCCATGAGAAATCAGTGAGAGATCAGGTGAAAACTGAAGGCCAGCCACTGGTACCTCCTGCCTCCAGCAGATCATTATTTGATTGGAAAAATGGCAGTCTCCCTGCTCAGTGCTTATGGGCTTTTCCCATCTTATATGCAAAACACACATTATACTTTTGGAGGACATGAGGGAAGGAAAACAAGACCCAACACAAAGCACCAAAAAGAAGAGGTTTTACCATGAAACTAATGAAGCTGAAGCTTCAGGGCACCTTGCTTTCCCCAGCCCTTCCCAAGACCAAGGAATGTGTTCACATGGTCATTGTTTCCCAACATTCACAGAAGTTAAATATTTTAACCACAGTTTTAATGACAATCACTTCCGCTTTGACTTCCCCTCTGTCATACTGCTGCTCACATCAGGTGGCACTGGAGTAGTTGTGGCTTTGCGGGGGATCCATTTAGTCAGAGTTTACTGGTCTCACACTGTTGACATTTGCAGCTGGATAACTACTTGTGTTGAGAGCTACTTCGTGCAGTGAAGGATGTTTAGCAGTATCTGTAGTCTCTACCACTAGATTCCAGTACTACCACCCTACCCCCACAGACATGATAATGAAAGATGTCTCCAGAACTGTCTAAGAATCCCCTGAGGTAGGAGGAGGGGTGCAAAATCTCCCCAGTTGAAAACCACTGACCTAGGAGACACTTGAGTTGAGGATACACGTTAATTTGGGTTTAGTGAGGTTTCTCTGATTCATAGTTACTTGCATGAAGAGTCAGGTTCCCAGCTGTCCTAGAAAGGATGGCTTTCAGGAACATTGCTATAGTTCTCTGGGCTGACTCCCCATGTAATGTGAAGGTGTGAGGCCAGAGGAGCTATGTGTGATGTGAACAAGTCCACAGCTCTTGACACTTGAAGTGTGTGAATGATGGAGGAGAAATGAGATTTCAAATGTATGGAGCCAGAAGCTACTCTACAGAAAGTTCTTCCAATCAGAAGCATAAAAAGGAGTTTCGTTTCTCATCAATACTGTTCAAAATGCAAGTTCTAATATATATGAATTACAAATGCATAAAGTAAGAATATTTCATTTATTTTTGTATGGAATCAATAAAACTATCCTTGTTTTTTTGGTATAACTATTTATTTTTTTACATAATTTTTAAAAAAATTTATTTAAATTCCAGTTAGTTAGCATGCAGTGTTATATTAGTTTCAGATAACAATATAATGATTTAACACTTCCATATAGCACTCAGTGCTTATCACAAGTGTACTCCTTAATCCCCATCACCTATTTCATCCATCCACCCACCTTCCCTCTGGTAACTGTTAGTTTTTTCTCTATAATTAAGAGTCTGTTTCTTGGTTTGCCTCACTCTTTTTCTTTTTTATTCCCTTTGCTCATTTGTTTTGATTCTTAAATCCCACATATGAGGAAATCATATGGTATTTGTCTTTCTCTGACTGACTTACTTCCTTTAGCATAATACTCTCTAGCTCCATCCACATCATTGCAAAGAAGAAGATTTCATCCTTTTTATGGCTGAGTAATATTCCATTAAAATATACCCCACATTTTCTTTATCCATTCATTAAGCATTGGATATTTGGGCTGTTTCCATAATTTGGCTGTTGTAGATGATACTGATATAAACATTGAAGTGCATGCATCCCTTTCAATTTGTATTTTTCTATTCTTTGGATAAATATCTAGTAGTGCAACTGCTGGATCATAGAGTAGTTCTATTTTTAACTTTTTGAGGAACTTCCATACTATTTTTCAGAGTGGCTGCACCAATTTGTGTTCCCACCAACAGTGCAAGAGGGTTCCTTTTTCTCCATGCCCTCACTAGACCTGTTGTTTCTTGTGTTGTTGATTTTAGCCATTCTGACAGGGGTGAGGTGTTTCACTGTAGCTTTGATTTGCATTTCTCTGATGATGAGTGACATTGAGCATCTTTTCATGTATCTGTTGGCCAGCTGTATGTCTTCTTTGAAAAACAATGTCTATTCATGTCTTATGCCCATTTTTAAATTGGATTATTCATTTTTTGGATGTTGAGTTTTATAAGTTCTTTATATATTTTGGATACTAACCCTTTATCAGATATGTCATTTGCAAACATCTCCTCCCATTCCAGAGGTTGCCTTTTAGTTTTGTTGATGGTTTCCTTCACTATGCAAAAGGTTTTTATTTTGATGAAGAGGTAAAAGACCTGCACTCTGAAAACTATAAAACACTGATGAAAGAAACTGAAGGCGACACATAGAAATGGAAAGACATTACATGTCCACAAATTGAAATAATAATTGTAAAAATGTCTATACCACTCAAAGCAATCTACACATTTAATGCAATCCCTATCAAAATACCGATAGCATTTTTCACAAAGCTAGAACAAACAATCTTAAAATTGTATGGAACCACAAAAAACCCCGAATAGCCAAAGCAACCTTGAAAAAGAAAAGCAAAGTTAGAGGCATCACAACTCTGTACTTCAAGTTATATTACAAACCTGTAGCTATCAAAAGAGTATGGTACTGGCACAAAAATAGACACATAAACCAATAGAAAACTCAGAAATGAACCCACAACTCTATGGTCAATTAATCTTTGACAAAGCAAGAAAAGAATATCCAATGGAAAAAAACATAGTCTCTTCAAAAATAGTGTTGGGAAAACTGGACAGCAACAAGCAAAGGAATGAAACTGGACCACTTTATTACACCAAACACAAAAATAATTTCAAAATGGATTAAACACCTAACTGTGAGGCCTGAAACCATGAAAATTCTAGAGATCATAGGCAGTAACCTCATTGACTTTGGCTGAAGCAATTTTGTCTACATAAGTCTTCTGAGGTAAGGGAAACAAAAGCAAAAATAAACTATTGAGACTTCATCAAAATAGAAACTATTCTGACACAAAGAAGCAAATTGCAAACAACATTTTTTCTAAGCATGAAAAAAATAATTTATTCTTTAACAAGGAAACATTCATTTTGAATCAAAGTAATGAGCAGCTTCTTAAATTTCTTGATAATTCATCTAATGAGAATAAATCATATGAGCATATTGGAAAAAGATGTTGCCCTTTTTGGCCCATTTACATGAAATTACTGCTATGGTTGAAAAGCACATAAAACTCATAATGTTCAGCTGAAACAAGGACATCAGTGACCAACCAGCAAATGAGTGTTGTCAATTCAAACAATATTTAGGATTCCTTATTTCACAAGAAAATTTGAAAACTCCTGAAATAAATGTAATGGCATTTCCTCCAAATTTGGCAATTCTAATATTTTGTACAACAATCCCATTAGCAAGTTGTGAAGCTAAAAAAGGGCTTTTTAAAACTGTGAATCGCAAAAATAAAAGGGGGAGGGCTAATTTGGTCAACCGTGCCAGAGGAAAGACAAAATAACCTTCCTGTTCTTTCCACAGAAAAGTATAACACAAATGTCACATAAAGAGGAAGCCAAAGAGTATGCAGATCAAAGACATAAAATAAATATTATGGGGTCAAAGACCCAGCAGTTAATTAATTTAAAAATTATGATAGTCTAGATATTAAGATATTTGTGACAACTGCTGGCTTTTACATTTTTTGAGATTTTCTTCATTCTAAGATATTTTCAGTTCATAATTTCATTTTTTTTTATGCCTTCTCCCCAACTGTATAAGCCTTAGGCCTCACCATTCCGGGCCTGACCCTGAGTACACAGCCCGACCGGGCCCTGGGTTTGTGTTATCTCAGGCCATAGTCACACTCACTAGTGAAGTGAGCCTTGTAATTGTCCTTTTGCAATTAATCTTACTGATTGGATCATAAACCTGCCTCCAAAACATATTACGGACTAGAGACTTAATTTAGAAGTGTCCAGAATTCTACATCATGAAAGAAATCTCTGCCATCATGTGTTATTAGACCATAGGGGCCACGAGTGTGAGCGACTCTGGTATCAGAGAGCAGAGCCAACACCACATTACAGCTACCTGCAGTGGACACAGAAACTCTCAAGACAGCAGCTAACATAACGAGCTCATATCTAATCGGCCCCGTTAAAGTGTGTCCTGTTTTAAAATATTAAAAATGTGTTAAGTAAATTATACAGCAGATAGGGCAAAATAGATACATTTAGTTGAATATCAGTGGACAACATAAAACAGTCAAGGACCAACTGGCAATGCAGTTCTATGTATAATATTAGGCCATTTACACTGATAATATTTGTTTTGGTGTTCTGAGGAGAAAAACCATTAGCCTTGTAGGCCATCTGGAAAAGATGTTACATTTTCCAGAAGGTTCCATGAGTGCAGGGACTATGTGATAGTACCTAGCACAGTGCCTGGTGCATTTAGGCACTCAAAAAATATTTGTTGAATGAAGGAGACTCTACCACTCTTCCCTGTTCCCTGAAAGTGAGAAGGAAAAATTGGAATAAATATGAGAAACCATTTTCTTTGTGAAATGACCCTACTTAAAAGGAGAAACCCAAGGGCCTCTGGGTGGCTTAGTCATTAAGCATCTGCCTTCGATTCAGATCATGATTTCAGGGTCCTGGGATTGAGCCCCACATCAGACTCCCTGCTCTGCAGGAAGCCTGCTTCTCCCTCTGCCACTCCCCCTGCTTGTGTTCCCTTTCTCTTTCTCTCTCTCTCTTTCTGTCAAAGAAATAAATAAAATCTTTTTTAAAAGGAGGGAGACACCCATTCTTCAGAAACCTTTTCTTCAGATTATAGAAATAAGTAGATTCCTTAAAATGAAGCAAGGATGACTCCTGGTGACTTACACACACACATCTGCATAGTACCAAAAGATTATAAGATGAATCCTATCAGAACCAAAAGGCACCTAAAAGCTAGATATCCCCACAAGGAGCTATTTATTTATCTCAAGGACTAAATTTAGCATATTGAAGTCCAGCAAATCTAAAACTTAAGCCTCCAGAGACTATACTTAATTACAAAATGTTTTCAGTTTTCATGTCTGCATTTCTATCTAACTATTAGGACTATTAGTCAGGAAAGTATACTGTATATCCTAAAATGTGTGATTTATAGAAGTTGCTTCAATCTCAATACTGATTTTTAATACATAGTGGTACCATTTCCCTCCTTTTGAAACCTTTGAAAATGTACACCTCTAACACCATGTTCCACAGGAAAAAGTTTTCTACAGCCAACTTTATAGAAACATGTATTTAAAAGAATTCTAAAGACCATTCCAAAATCCTTTCCTCACCAATGACTGGTTTTGTATTTGTTAGGCCTGAATCAATATACAGCATTCCTATATTCTCTTGCTCTTGCCTTTCATACATTTTTATTTAGATGTTCATCCTTGCCTGTTTTTAAAAGAGGCAGTATGAGATGATCATGCATCAGACCAAAAGCTTGCTGTTTGATCTTCCCTTTGGGCATTGCTGACACTCTTGGTATAACTTCCCCCTCTGGTCCTCTGTATTCTTTCCTATCCACCTACCAATAGTTAACCAGAGTAAATTAACTATCATTTAAAATACAGTGATTTTTCTATTAAATAATCAAATTACTAACCCCATTTTGTGGTCTATTTAAATAGGATATGTAGGAAATTACTTCTTTCAAATATATTTTTCAAGATCACATAGGTGACAGCCACCCATTTTTCCAAGTTAATTAAATTTGAAACCAGACCACTGGGGACAAAAATGCAAAAAAAAAAAAAAAAAAAAAAATTCCAAATGACTCAAAAAGCAGTAGGCTTCAATTATACTTTAACAACTTTCACAACAAACCCCAGTGTCTGTTTTGGCAAAGAATATCTCATAACTTTATTGAGAGAAACAAGCTCAAGAGGCCAAAACATTTTAGCACAATTTCAGACTTAACAGTTAATGCTTTGTAATTTAAAATAATAGAAAGAAATATTGAAAAGTTCTAGAATGGAAATGCCAAAATTTGAATTTAAATTCTTCCAGCCACCTGCACATAGATGTTTATAGCAGCTTTATTTATAATTGCCAAAACTTGGAAGCGACCAAGATGTCCTTCAGTAGGTGAATGGATAAATAAGCTGTGTTGCACCCAGACAATGTAGTATTATTCAGTGCTAAAAGAAATGCGCTACCAAGTCATAAAAAGACGTAGAGGAAACTTAAATGTATATTACTAAGTAAAAGAAGCTAATCTGATATGATTCCAACTATGTGACATTCTGGAAAAGGCCAAACTGACAGTAAAATTAACAGTGGCCAGAAGTCAGGATGGGGGAATTTGGGTAGGGATAAAAGGCAGAGCACAGAGGTATCTTAGGACAGTGAAAATACTCTGTATAATACTATAATGTGGGTATGTGGGTATTTGTCTAAACCCACAGAAGGTACAACACCAAGAGTAAACTCTAAGGTAGACCATGAACTTGGGGTAATAATGATGTGTCAATGTAGATTCATTAATTGTAACAAATGCACCACTACACTGGGAGATGCTGATAATGTAGGAAGCTATGCATTGGTGGGGGCAGGGATATGTGGGAAATCTATATACCTTCCTATCATTTTTGCCATAAGCCTAAAACTGCTCTAAAAAATAAAGTCTTTTTAAAAAAAGATTTTATTTATTTACTTCACAGAGAGAGACAGCGAGAGAGGGAATACAAACAGGGGGAGTGGGAGAAGGAGAAGCAGGCTTTCTGCCAAGCAGGGAGCCCGTTGTGGGGCTCAATCCCAGAACCCTGGGATCATGACCTGAGCCGAAGGCAGATGCTTAATGACTGAGCCACCCAGGTGACCCTAAAAAATACTTTTAAAAAATTCAGTGCACCTCCTGGAAAGTAAGACTATTTTCCTCACTGGAGGTTTTCTGACAGGATGGAGAAACTTGCTGTCATAGCTATGTGTGTACAGGAACCAGGCAATGGATGGGTAGTCAAATTAGATAATTTCCAAAGTCTTTTTTAAAAATCATTTCCAAAGTTCTTAAAAACCTCAAGTAACATAAGATATAGATAAAATAATTTAAGTCAAAACTGCATAAATAAAATAAAATGGAAAAAAAATCCTGAAGGCAAAAAAAATTTTAATTGACAATTAGGAAGTGTAACAACTAAACAATCTGGTTGGTAAAGGTATTCTTGTTTAAAAAAAAAAAAATCCTACCAAGGGTGCTTAGGTGATCAGTCAGTTAAGCATCCAACTCTTGATTTTGGCTCAGGTCATGATCTTAGGGTGGTGAGAACAAGCCCTGCATTGGCTCATAATCAGTGGGAAGCCTGCTTGAAATTTCCTCTCCATCTCCCTCTGCCATCCCTCCTCTCTCTTTCTCTCTTTAAAATAAATAAATTTAAAAATTCTTCCAGCAGATTTTAGAGTCTACTAGAAGATGGGCAATCAAATGATGTTCCATGTCAGTTCTCTGCCATAGGGTCCTTCATGAGAGAAGATGGTGCCTACTGATAGTTCAGTTGCTTCATGTTGTTTATAGTGATTTGAGGGTAATTGACTCTGAACTATGGACTCCATATCCCAGAGTCCCCCTTATGAACAAGTAATAGGCCCAAAGAATGGGACATCCAAGTTAGGAAAGGGGCCAGTACCTGACTGGCCCACAGTCAACCAGCACAAGCGTTTGGCCCCTAAGTAGAACTAAGAACACATGGGGCCCTCATAAAGTTCCCTGAGGTTAGATAAAATTGGAAGGAAATAAAACCCAAGGCCCAATTGGTTACTACCCCATCATGGAATGCATCTAGTGCTAACACCGCAATCTGGAGCTGGCAACAGACACCAAATGATCAAACCATCTCCTGAGGCCCGAAAAGAAGAATGGCCAGCCATGCTAATTTGCAGCAGAGCTGGAATGGGGATTCTGGGCTTGACACCTGCAACTAAATTTTTCCACAGAGCCTTCCTACATCTTCTACCTTGAAATAAACTGATTCTACTCCTTGACCCTTCAAGTGATCATGACTTATGCTTCTCATGGACACTCTGCTTGCCTTCAACAGAAGCTCTCTTGTTAACCACAAATTCTCTTCCATCTAGCCAATCCCTAAGCTTGCCATGCTTTAAAGAAACTGCCAAAGGAGGAAGATAATGATGTTAATTGAGGCTTCTAATTTCTCCCTGTAAAAGTTATGAAGTTGCTTGATGAAGTTAATTTATTATACAGTAAATGTGTGGTGGGGTGAGGTTGGGGGTGCTGTTCCATTTCAGTTCCTGGGTCTGTTGCTGATGAGGTCTTTGAACTCTTGCCCATACCAAGCCCATGAATCAGTGTCATTTACCATGTGCATTTAGATAATTGAAATAATAAAGATGAAATGGATACAAAAGATCTACTATTTCATGAATAGCAATTCCTTTTATCAGTGCACCAACAGTGAAGCAAATTAGACCACCTACATTCTTGCTTCATGAAAAAGATCCTACCATCTTGCCCCATCTTCCCACCATCCTACTTATTTTCATTTTCTTTCTTAAAAAGTACTAATATGTGTATATATCTACATATATGCTTCTAATCAAAATTATAATTCTGAATGAAAATGATGTGGGAATTTATACGAATAGTACACAGGAAGAAAGTCGAACATAAATGTTTATATTTCCTTTCTTCACCATGGTTATAAAAAGCTTAAGCATACAAAAATTGGAAGTTTAAAAACTCAGCTTACTATAAACTTTGAAATACTATGCTGAAAAAGAATAAAAGTGTTCATATTTAAAGCCACTTAACCTGTTATAAAGTCAGGAAAGAATATCATTCTTAAAAATTAAATACCCCTAAAATAAACAAGGTCAGGAAGACATTGTTGTTATGAGAGAACATCATTAACTTTGAATGTGATTTTGAATGTCTCAGGCTGTCTGGAATCGCAGTGATGATGATAAATCACATTTATCTCTTTTACTAGCAACTAACACAAATTTAAAAGTGACAAACCACATACGATTCAAAAGGATTCTTCCAGATCTGTTTCCAATTTCAATATTAGTTTCCTATCTAGGACTGAACTTCAAAATGATAAAACAAACCATCGATGGTCTCAAGTCAGAAAGAAACTGATGGACAAAGAAAGCACATGCTTTTGACAAAGATTGCCAGAGAAGAAAACTTCTAAAGGAAATCTCTGCCAAAAATAAAATAAACAAACTAACATTTAACAAACAACAAAGAGAGAGAGAGAGAGAGAGAAGGGACCCCTGGGTAGCTCGCTTGGTTGGTTAAGCATCGTTGGTTGATTTTGGCTCAGGTCACGATTCCAAGATCCTGAGATCAAATCTCATGTGAGGCTCTGCACTGAGTGTAGGGCCTACTTGAGATTCATTCTTATTCTCTCTCTTGGTCTTTTGCCTTCTCTGTCACTGTTTTCAGCTTGACAGTGACAGCTTGACATTTCAGTGTGGACCTCTTAGCAAACATTTGGGATCTGTTTTCATCCTTTCTCCATGGAAGCCTCCCCTTTGTCATCCTGTGCTGCTGCAGCTCTTGGAAAGATCATTCTCCCCAAAGATAATTCCTTCTCAGAGCCTAAAACAGTGGCAAGCACACACAAGTCACTCGATAAATATTTGTGAATTAGTTAATTAGTCAAAACTTCCACATCTCCAGACTATTTCTTCCACCTAGACTTACAGCTCAGCAAGACAAAGCTGATTCTTCCAGAGTCTCTGGAACTTTCTGCTCAAGCCATCTCAATACCTCCTTCGGTTGGCTTTCAGACTGGGTATTTCCCCACATGCAAGGGATGTCTGGAACTTTTTCTACAAGTAGTGAGTTTAAATCAACAACAACAAAAATGAAGAAATCAAAAGTATGTACATCATAAACTCATTTCTCTCCAAATACAGTCAAACAAAACAAAAAACCTCCAGCCACTCTCTAGGGAACTTTTTTTTTTTTTTTTTTTTCATTTCTTAAAATGTAGGTATCAGCACTCCATGCAAGCATGAATTCTGGCATTTCAGACTGGGAGGGGTTTACTGGAGGGACTTAAGAGTTTAGAAGGTTACAACAACATCAGAGACAGGCTTCAGGGATCAGAAGACCCCACCACCTCTGGGAGCATCAATAATGAACTTAATACAATTTTGAGAAAATAACAGTTATTGGCATCTATTGGCCAATCCAAGTATGAACCTACTCACCAAAAGGAATTCACAATACAGTTCAATTCCAAAAGCATCTATGGAGCATCTCTGCAGTGCCAGACACTATGCCAGGTAATGGGGAGTCAGAAATGATTGAGAAGATGTCCAGAGGAGAGACATAAAAAAAATAGCTATAACAAGACACACAAATTTACTTTCAGTAATACTCAGTCTTCATTCACCATACTTCATTAACAATAGTGTTTCCCTTTTGCCTCCAAATATGTTAAAATGATTAATTATATGTAGTGACCAAGCTCTGAAATTCCTGGGGGAGATCTTTTTATTTTAAACATCATCCAGATGAGGGGTGCCTGGGAGGCTCAGTCAGTTAAGTGTCTGACTTCAGCTCAGGTCATGATCTCGGGGTCCTGGGATTAAGCCCCACAGTAGGCTCCCAGCTTGATGGGGAGTCCCCTGGCCCCTCTTCCCTCTGTTCCTTGCCCCACTTGTGCATTCACTCTCTCTCTTTTTTTTAAATTTTATTTTTTATAAACATGTAATACATTTTTATCCCCAGGGGTACAGGTCTGTGAATCGCCAGGTTTACACACTTCACAGCACTCACCTTAGCACATACCCTCCCCAATGTCCATAGCCCCACCCACCCAACCCCCCTCCCCCCATCAACCATCAGTTTGTTTTGTGAGATTAAGAGTCACTTATGGTTTGTCTCCCTCCCAATCCCATCTTGTTTCATTTACTCTTCTCCTACCCCCTTA
>NW_019154100.1:32613963-32663053 GCF_002288905.1 Enhydra lutris kenyoni | reverse complement strand
TCTGTCTCTGTAGCCGGCTTCCCCGTTCTAATATCTGTAAGCTCTGTGACACTCAGACACCCCAAATCCTTCTGTGACCCTGCGGGACCTGAGGCCATGCTGACCCCGCATGGGCTTCACCCCGGTTAAGCCTCTGGAGAGATGTCCCTCAGCGGAACAGACTTTTAAGATCCTGATTTTGTGCTCCGCTGCTCCACCGCTTGCCGGGAGCCGGCCCCTCCCCCCGCGGTCTATCTTCCCGTCGCTTTGGATTCACTTCTCCGCCAGTCCTACCTTTCAGGAAGTGGTTGATTTTCTGTTTCTAGAATTGCTGTTCTTCTCTTCGATCTCCCGTTGGATTTGTACGTGTTTGCAATCTTTAGATAAGTTATCTAGCTGATCTCCTGCTACCTGAAGTAGTCTCAGCCTGCTACTTCTCCGCCATCTTGACTCCTCCCCCTCGCTCTCTCTTTTTAAAGGATAAAATCCTTAAAACAAAACAAAACAAATAAAGTAATAAAAAAAGAAAAAGAAAAACAAAACAAAACAAAAAACACAATGATCCAGATGAGAATCTATAGGGGGCACTGTCAGGTAAGTTGTGGGGAACACCAAGGGCAGAAGGCACTCTTGCCTTCCTGTTTGAGAGTCAGGGGCAACATGCAATGCAGGGGTCCCACACCAACACAGAGCAACCCCGCGGAGCAAAGAGGGTAGAGTATGCAGTCAGGTGGAAACGGCTGACTCCAGCGTGAGTACTGAGTACTGACTACTGAGGTTCCCTCAGTACTAAGTGGAACAGACACTGCTGAGAGCCAGCAGGCCTGCCAGGGGACCTTACGGGGCATGGGCTGACCTTGGCATAGCCTAAGCAGAGCACCTGAGTCAGGGAGTGGATGCAGGACCAAGGAAAGTTCTCATCAGCAGAGAGAGGCCACCCATCATTGGCCAACCTGAGAAACACTAGATGACACATTTATCAGCTGCAGACATTGGGGAAAGAGGTCAGCAAAACCAAGGCTGCTGGAGATGCCAGCAGCCCCCACACAGCTGAGAGTCCCTCATGTAAATAGATCCGGACACTATCTCCCAGTAGACCCAAGGGACCAGCCTTGGGTGGAGCAAATGCAGCTACCACTCTACATACACAACCACTGTCTAAAGATAGCAGAGAACTTGGAATGGAAATTCAAGAGGAAATTAGAGCAATCATCCCCAAAACAGGTTTATCTAGAGTAAATTACTGATTAGGTCTAAGTTTGAAGTAGACTGTGTATTTAGTTATTTTCTTCTTACCTAAAAAGATGGAGTACTCTACAGAGTACCACATAGTTCTAGAAAAAATAAAATATATTTTCTCTTGTGCATCTGAGTTGCAGTGGACAGACCCACTAAACAAAAAGGAAGAGGTGGTGAGGGTTTGCCAGCCTCAGAGAATGGAGAAAGTAAAGGTACAGAGTTGGGAATATGAATAAATACACTTAGGGACTAAGAGGATTTTCACTTGACGTAGAAGAGGGTTCAAGAAGAAGGCCCGGATAGGTCAGAGCACTATGGAGGTTTACAATTCCTTGGAAGTGGAATTTAATTAAACCTTGTTTTTCTAACTTTAAACTTAAATCTGATTTCACTAAGAAGCAACTTTTTGTCTGAATTAGAAAAAAATCAAAATTTCAGTTTAATGTTAACATTAACCTTCAGTGTTGTAAAGATCTTTTTCTCTTTTATCAAAAAATGTACTAACAATAGATGGATACATTGACTACTGATAGAGGGAAGAGAGATCTTCTGGGTAAAATTAATCTTATGGACAAGAAGAGCTGAATTCATCATATGCATGCTCACATAAAAAATGATAAAAATGAGCAAAATAATAAAAAGAGACACACACTAAAACTGTACTACACCAAGGGATTGCATGGTTTTACTTTCCACTGGACTGTAAACTATCTGAAAGAAACAAACAAAAAAAAAGGAAGGCATGTCTGGGTTGAATTCCAGCACATTGCATAAGGAATTAATTACCTCCAATTTCAAAACTAGCCTTTCTGGTGTTTGCTTTCAGTTTGGGATACTTATGACTTTGAATTATTTTTATACCAAATTAACAGGATTTCCCCCTCTTTATTATCTATGATACAAAAGCAGCCATATCCTTCTCTATCATATTATACTAATACTAAGGTCCTCTTGATCTCATCAGGAAAGGTGGCTATCATCAGGAGCACTGTGTGTCTGTCCACCACCTTCCCCCTATTTGAGCCACTTCAGCAAAGGAGGGTGAAGATGGCTAACAGCCCACGACGGCCCTGGGGAATCTCATCTGATGGACCAGGAAAATCTGCAGCAAGCACTGAATAAGTGATTAATACACTCATTGTCAAGGTCTCCCCCTCTGTATTTGTCTATATGCCTATCCTCTGAGCAGAAATGTGTTTTGATTTCCAGGAACATGGGCATCTGTGGCTCACATACAACCTTAACCCAAATTTCACAAATTTAATCTGGAATTTTGTCTGGCAGTTTGGATTGGTTTTTGTTTAAAAGTCAGTGATACAGTACTCCTGACACCCAATTTACAGGGGCTTTTCAATTTCCTGAAGGGGTTGAACACGTGGGATTACACGCAGCTCTTCAACCATGCAAAGTTGCTTCACTTCTTCTAAGAAGTTAGTCCGTGCCCCCACCCCCACTAGGGACTGTGAGAACCTTGAGGATAAAGAGTTGATTCTAAGATAATGCTTGGTAACTAGTAGGTGTTAATTGAATGTAATGCATCCTAACAAAAGGACAAGGCAACTGGGTTAAGTTATATCAAGAGACAAGCTTTTGTCTTAAAAGATTTGCATCGCAATGGGCTTTACTGAGCACCAGAATGGTGTGGCCTGCCCATGTGAAATTCAAATTGACAATATGAACTGATAAGTACTGATGAATGACTAAGGAAGGAGTGAATATTAATCAAACAAAATATTAGAGTTAGTAGGAGAAATAGGATCCCCCAAGCCAATTTGTTAACTGGTCTTCCCTGCCGCCAAAATCTGTAGGAGGTTCAGATACCTATACATGGATGAATGAGGCAGAGAGATGCAGGGTCTGATTAGCTTAGGGTGGTATGAAAGAAACACTAATCCTTCGAGTATGGGCCAGACCCCCAGGCATGAGACTCATCTGCAGCAAATCAGAATCCCTGAAAGTGTGGCCTAGGAATCTATACTTTAACCACAATCCCTAGTGATTCTATGCATAACAGTCTGAAAACTGATGCATAAGACAGTGATCTCCCTCCTGTGAATTTCAACCTTGAATTCAAAAGTGAATTTCAGTGGAAAAAGTATGATCTTTTTTAAAAAAAATGGTGTTGGATAAATTGCAAATCTATGGGGGGGGGGGACACGTGTGTCTTGACACCCACCTTAAGCCACAAACAAAAAAATCAATTCCAAATGGTTTGTAGATCTGTATATAAAATATAAAACAATAAATCTTTTGGAGGGGCATCCCCAGAAGAATAGCTTCATGATTTGGAATAGGAAAAGATTTCTTAAGTCACAAAAAGCATTGAACAAATTTTCCTTTAGGAAAAAAAATATAAATTGAAATAACATTAAAGTTAAGAACTGATGTTATCAAAAGACACTATTAAGAAAGAGAAACCACATCACAGAATTGATGAAGATCCTTGCAATTCATATATTGTATCTGAGAAAGGACTTATAACCATAAATCCATAAAAACCTTGACAGTAAGATAGACAAAAAGACTCAAAGAGGCACCTCATAAAATCGAATAAACATATGTAAGGGTATTTAACATTATTAGTTACCAGGGAAGTGAAAGTCAAACCACAATGAGTTGCCACTTCACACCCAAGAGAATGGCTACAAATTTTAAAAACTGGCCATGTTGATGTTGGTAAGGATGTGGATCAACCAGAGCACTTAAACACCGCTTTCAGGAATAAGAATTGGTACAACCGGGGCACCTGGGTGGCTCAGTGGGTTAAGCCTCTGCCTTCGGCTCGGGTCATGATCTCAGGGTCCTGGGATGGAGTCCCACATCGGACTCTCTGCTCAGCAAGGAGCCTGCTTCCTCCTCTCTCTCTCTCTGCTTGCCTCTCTGCCTACTTGTGATCTCTCTCTGTCAAATAAATAAAATCTTTAAAAAAAAAAATAAAAAGAATTGGTACAACCCTTTTGGAAAATGATTTGACAATATCTACCAAAGCCAAGCATGTGCATACATATTTTATGAGCCAGGAATTCCATTCCTAAGTGCATGCTGGGCATATATACATTCATATGTTCATCAAAAGATGTCTGAAAGAATGTCTAGGAGCACTACTCATAATACCCCCAAATTAGAAACAATTCAAATGCCTTTCAATAACAGAATGGGTAAATAGTGGTATATTCATACAAAACAAGCCATGCAATAAAATTGGCACAATACAAAGAACTGAAGAATTCCTACATGGATGAATCTTGCTAACACTATGCCAAGAACAAGAAGCCAGACCCTAGAGTACATTCTATGTGATTTGATCTAAGTGAAGTTCAAAATCAGGTGAAACTAAATGAAGAGAGTAGTGGTGACTTTGTCCCAGTGCGGGGAATAAGAAAGGGCATGAGTGATGCTGTAACGTTCTATTTCTTGATCTGGGTGCTGGTTAAATGGGTGTATTCACTGTGTAGAAATTCATCAAGCTGAACACTTATGATCTCTACATTTTTTTTGGTATGTATGTTTACTTCACTAAAAAGCTTACTTAAAAATTAAATTTCTCAAACAAGCCTACTTATCTGAATATATTCTTTGGCATTAACATTCCATAGCCTAGTACGCTCTTCCATCCAATAGCATCGCTAAGCAGGACTTCACCCATAAAGCCACTCTTCTGTATGATTATAATGGATTTCTGCATTTATATGGCGCCTTTCCTCTGCAAAGATCAAAGGGCTTCTGCATAATAAAAGATAGCATATCAAATGCAGCATATCAAACACAGGTCTGAGAATAAAGGGGAAATACTGAACTCAGGGACATATAATCTAGGAAACCTGTAGACATAAAATAAGTCATAAAAACTGTATGTAAAAACAATCATAAACATCAACTATTAAGAATTCATTTGTGTGAAATAAAAGGCCTGCTGCTCTTGAGGCTTTCTTGCTCTTGACATGGCAAGGACGGAGAGCAGCCTAGGCATTCAATTTAGGTCTTAGACTCCTAGGCACCACATTGCAAGATTTCTCTGGAGTCAACTTGGCACCTCACCGCAGTAAAACAGAACAACTAAATAAACTGTGCTGCTGTTCAAAGAGCTTTCATATGTGCTTTAAAATATAAACTCACTAACCCTGACAACTAATTAAATGGGCCTTTTTCATATTTGTGAAATAAATATTCTATTGATATATCTCTCTGAGGCATATAGAATTATATACATTGCTTTTATGTTTTGCATTGGCATTCACCAAATGTGTTTTCCTCAAACTTCAATTCTTAAAATCATCAAGGGAAAATGTGCACAATAAGGAATTTTTCACTGACCTGAGGTCACTTTCAAAACCTGTGTGGGGTGATGTTCTGGCTTGGCCAGTGACCCTGGGAGATATTTCCATTAGCCTAACAAAGGACAACTTTAGCTTTGTGAATTGTGAAATCACTGCTCAGACTTCTTTCTGTAATGTCTACACATGTGGAGGGAGGAAAAGGAAAATAGTTGGCATAGGATAACTTAAATAGTCCATGTTCTGTACATGGATAATTTCAATAAAGGGAGTCGGATAAATGGAAGCAGTGTTGTAATTTCACGTACATATTCCTTAAGAAAGGTGACAATAGACAATGATAATGCAGAAGAGGAGGAGGAAACCAGCCATAAACATTTAGCAAACACTTTAAATGGATAAACTCATTAAATTCTCACAACAATCTTATTAAGTTTGCAGTTTATTATCTCCATTTTACAGATACAAAAATGGAGATTTTAAAAAAAAAAAGTTAACTAGCTTGCCCAAGATCAACGACATAATAAATAAGGAAGCCAAGACTTAAACCTAGGCAATAGGACTCCAGAGCTGTGTTCTTTAACCCAAGCATTTATGGAATCGGGGGAAGGAACACTATGGCATTCCATGGTAAGATTTTGTGTTGAAAGAATACCTTGCCATTCATTCTTTCAGCGTTCGTGTTTTTCATGAACTGCTCTGTCAGAAGTTATTCCTATAACCTGTAATAAGAAAGGAGAACAAAAAGACCTATTTCACAAAGCAGAAATGGATCACAAGTCCCATGTTCCCAAAGGGACCATCAAGATGTATGTCAGAAACCAGACACAACTGCTTTAACCCAATTCACACAAGTTTAAAATATTACAACCAGTCCCCATCAGTAGAATTTGCTCTTTTTGCAGATTTTTGATTTGTCCTTGTCCTTGTGTTCAGGCTTTTAACCTAATGGCACTTACAAAAAATTCACATTCCTTGGAAGCCTTATGAATTCAGATTTCCTTTATAGGCAGTAGCAATGATTCATTCATAACAAGAGTGTTGCTAACTTGTTCAATAGGAGACCAGTCTTTGGGGAAAAAAACAGCTAGGAGATTTTCATCTGAACAGGAGGTCACTTTAAAATTCAATTTAGTGACACCCTTGTGGGTTCCCCCTGGCACCTAGAATATATGGACTAATAATTGGGAACAGCTGTTTGTCTTGACTGGAACCACTCTATTTAAATAGCTCCAAGATTACACCCTTGGCCTCTGCTTTTTTATATACTTTGGAAATAAACTACTGTGGATGCCCAAATGTATTCAGACAATGGAAGAAATGATTTATGGAGACTGAGCACATTCAGAACGGCAAGCCTCATTCATTTCCCTGGTTCAATCATCACCACCCATACAAAGGAGAGGGAAGAAAATGACAAGGTCACACAGTTACTTATCCCCAGGAGTCACCCTAAATAAAAGTTACCCTCAGATTGAAGCACTTTTTCATGACCTTCACTCTAAGACACAGTTGTTGCATTTGACTCCACCAAACACCTAACTTAATGTCAAGTTTATTCAATCTGACATTCCCAGAGTATTTATTTTTGGTGTGCCCCAAGTGGAGCCCTAAACAATTAATAAAATTCCTGTAGAATATGAGATTTACATATTTTAACTGGACACTTAAAGGATACTTCAGTTTTCTTCCCATTTGGGCAAATTTTGTTCAGTTTTTCTTTTCTTTTGATTCCATGAAGATTTATTACATGTTTAGTCTAAGCCAAGTGCTCATCCCTCAAAATGGCTAAACTAAATTTGTTCATGCCAAACACACTTGTAATCTTTCTTTTCCAATGTAAATATCCAACAATAAAAAAGTAATAAAATATAGCATGACATACCCACTTGGCAAAATATTATGGGCCTATTCACAGATAATGATTGCATCGATAGGATTATGAAGAAATTGGGGAAATTAAAATATTGTGAAGTTAAAAGAAGCAAAATTGAATAGACCCATGGTGATAACCATGTAAAATTATGCACAGACAAAAGCTAGAAAAGAAAAAATCAAAATGAAATATGCTATATTCTGACTTTTTCCATAAATATTCTAAAATACCAGAGAGGGTGCCTGGGTGGCTCAATGGGTTAAGCCTTTGCCTTCGGCTCAGGTCATGATCTCAGGGTGCTGGGAATGAGTCCTGCATTGGGCTCTCTGCTCAAGAGGGAGCCTGCTTCCTCCTCTCTCTCTCTCTGCCTGCCTCTCTACCTACTTGTGATCTCTCTCTGCAAATAAATAAAATCTTTAAAAAAAAAAATTAAAAACCAGAGAGATCAACAAGCTGAGCCAGTAAAACCACTTGAATCCATACCTATAGCACAATCATGAGAAAGAAAATACTACAAACTCAAAGTCTATCTAAATAGGTAAATAAATGACCCAGTTCAGAAGAGCCCGTTCAGGAAAAAGGAAAGGAAAGCAGGGGTGTAGGTATGGAAAAACAGACCCCCAGAAAGAGAATGTCTCCCCTAAATGGGAAAATACTAAATACAGGTATGAGATACGGTAGATTAAAGTGCAGGTAACTGATGAATCAAAGGGAAGGAGTTTGAAAGTCTGTAAGAACCAGGGTTGTAATCTTGGGAAAGCACTGGTTCTAGAGGAAAAGGAAAGGGCAACCTTCAGATATTTGGTGTTAAGAAAAATAAGAAAAATAAGAACTGGAAATTAAGAGTACTTCAAAAATAAGAGAATCACAAAATCAGAAGGCAAACCCCCCTCCCCCCTCCATACTGTTCTTCATAGTGGTTGAACCAGTTTATAATCCCACCAATAGTGTACAAGGGTCTCCTTTTTCTCACATCTTTGCCAACACTTATCTATTGTCTTCTGGATGGTAGTCTTTCTTACACGTGTGAGATGATATCTCATCTTGGTTTTGATTTGCATTTCTCTAATGATTGGTAGTATTGAGAAACTTCTCATTACCTGTTGGCTATCTGATATCTTCTTTGGAAAAATATCTATGAAGTTCTTCTGCCCATTTTTAAATCAAATTGTTTGGATTTTTGTTAGGAGTTCTAGGAGTTCTTTATAAATTTTGGGTATTAACCCCTTACCTGACACATGGTTTGCAAAACTTTTCTCCCATTCTGTAGGCTGCCTTCTCATTTTGTTGTTTCTTTTGTTGTATGAAGCTTTAAAGTTTGATATGATCCAACTTTTGATTTTTTGTTTTTTTGTGCTTTTGGTGTCATATCCAAAAAATGATTGTCAAGAACCAATGACAAGGAGCTTCTTCCCTATGTTTTCATCTAGAACCTTTACGGTTTCAGGTCTTATGTTTAAGTCTCTGATCCATTTTCAGGTTAATTTTGTGGATGGTGTAAGATAAGGGCCCAATATCATTTTTCTGTGTGTGGTTATACAGTTTTCTCTAAACCAGTTTTTGAAAATACTATCCTTTCCCCACTGGATGTTTCTTGCTGCCTTATTAAATATTAGTTGACTATATATGTGGAGGTTTAATTCTCTGTTGTGTTCCATTGTCTATTTTTATACCAATACCAAAATATTTTAATTACCATAGTTTGGTAGTATAGTTTGAAATCAGGAAGCATGATGTCTCCAGTTTTGTTGTTCTTTCTCCTAACAGCCTTAGCTTTTTGGCTATTTGAGGGTCTTTTGTGTCACACAAATTTTAGGGTTTTTTGTTGTTGTTGTTATTCTATTTCTATGGAAAATGCCATTGGAATTTTGACAGAGATTGTGTTGAAGCTATAGTGGGTAGTATGGACACTTTTTAAAAAAAAAGATTTTATTTATTCATTTGAGAGAGAGTGTGTGCACGGCAGAGGGAGAGGGAGAAGCAGGCTCCCCCTTAGCAGGAAGCCTGATGTGGGACTTGATCCCGGGACCTTGGGATCATGACCAGATCAAAGGCAGATGTTTACCCAACTGAGCCACCAAGGCACCCCTAGACATTTTAACAATATTAACTCTTTCAATCCATGAACACAGGATGTCCTTCCTTTTGTGTCTTCTTTCAGCAAAATCTTGTTATGTTCATTGCACAAATCCTTCATTTCCTTGGTAAATTTATTCCTATTTTATTGTTCTTGATGTTGTTGTGAATGGGATAATTTCTTTTTTTTTTTTTCAGGTGTTTTGTTGTTAGTGCATAGAAAAAATACTGATTTATGTGTATTGACTTTATATCCTGCAACTTTACTGAATTCGCTGATTAGATCCAACAGTTTTTAGTTGAATCTGGGGTTTTCAATAGATAAGATCACATCATTAGGAAATAGCAATAATTTTACTACTTTCTTTCCAGTTTGGATGCCTTTTATTTCTTTGTCTTGCCCTATTGCTCTAGCTAGGACTTCCAGCACTACTGAAAAAAAGTGGAGAGAGTCAGCACCCTTGTCCTGTTTCTGGCCTTAGAGGAAAAGCTTTCAATTTTTCTACATTGAGTATAATGTTAGCTGTGAGTCGGTTACATATGGCCTCTATTATGTTGAGATATGTTCCTTTTATAGCCAATCTGTTGAGGGTTTTTATCATGAAGACATGTTGTATTTTGTCAAATGCTTTTTCTGCATCTATTGAGATGATCATATAACTTTTGTCTTTCATTCTACTAATGTGGTGTATCATAGTGACTGATGTGTGTGTACTGCACCATTCTTGCATCCCAGGGATAAATCCCACTTGGTCATGTTGTATAACCCTTTTAATGAGTTCTTGAATTTGGTTTGCTAATATTTTATTGAGAATTTTTGCATCTACTATATTCACCAGGGATATTGGTCTACAGTTTTCTTGTAGTGTCCTTATCTGGCATTGGTATCAGTATAATGCTGGCCTCATAGAAAGAGTTTGGAAGTCTTCCCACCTCTTCAATCTTTTGGAAGAGTTTGAGATGGATTAGCATTAGTTCTTCCTTAAATGTTTGATAGAATTCATCTGTGAAGCCATCTGGTCCTGGGGTTTTCTGCTTAGGAGGTTTTTAAATACTGATTCAATCTCCTTACTTACATTGGTCTGTTCCAATTTGCTCTTTCTTCCTGGTTCAGTCTTGGTAGGTTGAATGATTCTAGTAAATTATCAATTTCTTCTAGGTTTTCCAATTTATTGGCATATAGTTGTTCATAGTTGTCTCTTACAAGCCCTTGTATTTCTGTAGTATCAGTTATTTTTGCTCTTTCATTTCTGATTTTATTTGTCTCTTTTTTCCCAAGTTTCACTAAAAGTTTGTCAATTTATCTTTTTGAAAAACCAGCTCTTCGTTTCATTGGCCTTTTCTGTTGTTTTTTCCTGGTCTCTTTTTCACTTATTTCTTACTATGATATTTATCACTTCCTTCCTTATGCTAACTTTGGGCTTAATTTGCCCTTCTTCTAGTTTCATGAGGTGTAAAGTTATTTGCAAACTTTCTCATTTCTTAATATATGCATTTATCACTATAAGCTTTCCTCTTAAAATAGCTTTTGCAGTGTTCCATAGATTTTAAGTTGTGTTTCTATTTTCATTTGTTTGAGATATTTTAAAATTTCATTTTGGTTTCTTTTTGACCCATTGGTTATTCAGGAGTATGTTTTTAGTTTCCACATATTTGTAGATTTTCCAGCCTTCCTCATGTTATTAATTTCTAGTTTCATATTATTGTGCTTGGAAAAGATATCTGGAATGATTTTAATCTTCTTAAATTTGCTAAGACTTGCATTGTGCCCTATCATTTATCTATTCTTGAGAATGTTCCATGTGTACTTGAGAGGAATGTGTGTTCTGCTGCTGTGTGATGGAATGTTGTATAGGTGTCTGTTAGCTCCACTTAGTCTAAATGTATGGTTCAATCCCATTGTTTCCTTATTGATTTTTGCCTTGATAATCTTTTCCAATGTTGAAAGCGGGGTGTTGAAGTCCCTACTATTATTGCACTGTTGTCTATTGCTCCCTTCATATCTATTAATATTTGTTTAATATAGTTAGATGCTTCAATGTTGGGTGCATATATATTTACAATTGTTATATGTTTCTAATGGATTAATCCCTTTATTATTATTTTATAATGATGTTTCTTGTCTGTTATTATTGTTTTTGTTTAAAGTCTGATATAAGTATAGCTACCCCCACTTTCTTTTGGTTTCCACTTGCATGAGCTATCTCTTTCCATCCCTTTGAGACTATGTGTATCCTTAAATCTGAAATAGGATATCTGTTAATATAATTTACCATATTACTAGATCTAAGAAGAAACTTTTATAACTGTTTTTTTTTAGATGCAGAAAGGTGTTTGAAAAAAATCTAACCCATTCCTGACAAAATCTAACCCATTCCCAATTTAAAAGGAATTGAAGGGTACCTCCTTATAGATTTTACACCATACGCATATATACACATTACATGCACATATATAATAAATATAAATTCATAAATACATACATATACATAATCAGTTCTGAAGACAGTACCTCATGGGAAACACCAGAGGCATATTTACCAACGTGAAGAACAACTATTTATCATTATTATTAGAGGTGTTCACTGATGCAATTAGACTTAGAACTCAAGAATTAGAAAGGATGTAAAACAATCTTTATTTTCAGATAGTAGAATACTATATGTGGAAAGCCCAAATAAAATTAATGACTAACTTAATCAACTGAGAATTCAATAAAATAGCTAGTCATAAAATTAACATAAAAACTCATAGAATATATACTATTGATATATATACATACATATACATATTTGTATATGAATATGTATATATATACATACCTACATATACATAGTTATATATGTAACATATATACATATATACACATGCAGTTAGAGGCCATACTAAAGGAGAAAAACCTCATGTACAATATTAACAAAAAATAATGTATTTCAGAATAAACTTAAAATATGCAAAAGCTTTACGAGAAAAAATTTAAAACAGTCAAAATTATTTTTAAATAATTTTATTATTTTAAAAATTTAAAATTTTACTTTTTATTATTTTTTAAAATTATGTAAAATCATTTTTAAATAAATTGAAAGTCGTCTCACGCCAGAACGAAGAGTGCTCAGAAGCTGCTGGGACATCAAAAGGACTCATGAGCTCATTTGAAGGGCCTATCAATGGCCAAACTTAAAGGCATCAAAAGAAATAATAATGATAATTACAAAACACTGAATAAAAAGAATCTGACTCCATGGCAAAAATGGATAGGAGCGAGAGACGAATTGAAAGGTTCCTTACAGAAGAATGCTAACAATGTAGCAAGAATCAGTGTTGAAGGAATAATAGACATTTAAATACCACTATTTTGCAACCACTAATGTAATAATTCAGGCAAAGATCATCAGTGGATGCTAAAACCATTAAGTAAAAATTCTGAAGGGAACAGGACGTTCACAGTCTCAAAATATCACCCCACAGATTATTTATTAATTATGAAGGTAAAGAATATCTTCATGATGAAGGAATCTGGCAGACACCTTCTTAACCAAATGATTCTAATTTAGCATCATCATTAATGTGACAAACTGATATTTGACAGATGAGTCAAAGAGGAAGTCATGTCACTCATGATGTTTCTGCCAAAAATAATTAATCTGAATGGGATCATTAGGAAAAAATCACACACATTCAAATTGAAGGCCATTTTACCAAACAACCAACCCGGACATCTGAAAAGTGCCAGTAGTATTTTCTTTAAAAAAAAAAAAAAAAGCAGCAAAAGGGCTATTCCAGATTAAAGCAGACCTAAAGAGGTAGGACAATTAAAATACAAAACATGATTATTGATCATATCAATGATAAAAAATCTACAAAATTGTTGGAACAACTGGAGAAATTTGGATATAATTATATATTATTAGGTCAAATTACTTCATCAATGTCTAATTTTGAGTGTGATAAGGGGTTAAACAGGAGAGATATCTTTATTTTTAGGTGATAACGTGATAAAGTATTTAGTGGTGAAACATGATGTTTTCAACTTTAGAATGGTTCAGAGAAATAAAAAAATGACAAAATGTTAACAATAAGTAAATCTGGGTAATGGAAATATGAGTGTTTATTGTACTATTCTTTCAGCTTTCTTGTGGGTTTGACATTTTTTCAAAATAAAAAAATTTACTGAAAAAGAAAAATAGACAAAACTAGAAGAGAAACCATGCTAACAATTACCTGAGGAGGAAAGATGGGAGAAGGGCTCAGGCAGGGGGCAGGGACACTTCTGTGGGGGATTTCTGGTCTGTCAATGTTTCTTTTCTTGATGTTGGTTACACAGGGGTGTTCACTTTGTGAAAACTCATGGAGCTGTAAACATATAATTTAAATTTTCTGTGTGAGTCACACATCAGTAAAATGTGCTTTTTTTTTTTTTAAGGCAACAGTCACTAGGCTAAGGAGATTTACTTATTTTCTTTTCTATGTTTTTTCAAAATTTTAGTTAAATAATTAACTTTTATCATTCAAATGCTTATGAATTTTTTAAAGCTTAAATCTTCCTTTTCCTCTTCAGAGATGCAGGAGAGTATGAATAATCTAAAGTATAACAAGTTATCCAGGTACTATTTCCTGTCATTTGGAGAGGGGTTAATTTAAGTGTTTACCAAATGGTAATCCACTACCTTTATGTGTACACCTTGTATCTTTAGTCCATCTGCGCTGCTATAACAGAATGCCACAGACTGGGTGTATTGTAAGCAACAAATATTTATTTCTCACCAATCTGGAGCCTGTAAGTCCAAGATCAAGGCATTAGCAAATTCAGTGTATGGTGAGAGCTTGTTTTCTGGTTTATAGATAATACTTTCTAGCTGTATCCTCACAGGACGGAAGGGAAAAGGGAGTTTCTCAGGCACTAAGCCCATTCATTAGAGCTCTGCATTCATGACCTTATCTTCTCCCAAGGACCCCACCTCTTAAAACCATCACTTTGGGGGTTAGGATTTCAACATACAAATTTGGTGGGGACACAAACATTCTATATGAAGCACCCTGGAACAACAAGAGAGGTTTGCATTCTAAAAAAAAATTCCTTTGGAGATAAATGGCCATTACTTCATGGTGATTGAAAAACTGTTTAGAACATTTGGTCGAAGGGATTATTGCACGTGAGCACTTGCTTTTATACAAAGTCTCTGTTTTCAAATTAGTAATGATCTGCCATACCAAGGAATCTGTGGACAAAGAAGTGAGGCTAGCACCAGCATCAGGACCTGCTGTTCTTTGTTCCAAACTTGAGCAAAATTATTTATAACATTTATTTATAATCAAATCAGAGTAATAAATGTCTTTATCTTCCATACACCCATCTCAGAACTGACCTTGTAATGGCACACTGAAGAAATAAGGTCTACATTTTCATGTATCAGCAGGATAAAAATGAGAAGATGAATAAAGACAGTGTTTCTAACTAAGTATGTCTGTCCAGAGAAGAGTGTCACTATTTGGAAGGTTAGAAATGCCAATTGTTTGTTTTTTGGGTTTTTTTTTTTTTTTTTTTAGATTCCGACATACAAGCTGACTTAATTGATTTGATAGGGAAAAAAGTAGCCCAAGAGCTTCTAAAGGAGAACAGAGAGCCAAAATTGGGCAATGTCCTTGTATTAAAGAAATAACAGATGAGTGAGACCTAAATAGGTCATTCTCAATATCCTCTAGAGTTCCCTGGGTATTCTTACTTCTCTGAACACATTTTTGTAAAATTATATACTTACCTATTTTCAAAACTTTATTAAATTAAAAGCATTTTAATCTTTTCAGGAACAAAACAAAAATGATTAAGAGGATAATTCGTTTCTTAATGGATGCAATTTAAAACCTTGGCAGTCTCTCTTCATGTAAACATTCCTCTGCTCTGAGCTCAGTGGGTCTGGGGGTGAAGCAGAGGGACACACACAGACTCCAAGGAGAAAGCTGGTCTTTTCTAATGGCCACGTCAACATAGCCCTTGGTAAACAAAGTCTAGTATTCCACTTCAAGGCAGCATAGAACCTGAATGCAATCTTAGTCTGTATTCCTCTGTGTGCATGAGCCCCAAACAAGTCATTGGTTGTCTGTTGGCTTCCTATTCTCCATACAGCAGAGAAAAATGAGAGAAGAGTAGTGAGGACATGGGAGGGGAAGCTTCCAAAAATCATCTGATGAAGGATACCAGCTGGAGCAATTACTGTCAGTTGTTGGCTCTGCCCTTCTGAAGGAGATGCAGCACATTCACAAGCAAAAACTTCATCTCTGGAGACACTCTTACCTCCAAAGGAGAGAGGCAAATTAGACACTGCCTTCCTTTTCCAGCAAAACATCATTTCCCCTAAAAGACCACAGTGCTGATCCTTCCATGGAAATTGATAGAAATGCTCAGCCAAATGTCGAGAAGGAAAGGACACCCTCTTGAAAAATCACTTTGTCCATTCCATGCATCCGGTTAAGATCGAACCAAAGTCATTGGGGATTAGCACTTTATAGCTTAAAAATTTAAATATCTATAGAAGGAAATGGATTCCTTTTTGTCCACAGAGTTCTAAGGATGAAAGAAATATATTTTTCTCTTTCTGTGTAAGCTGAGATTTCCCAAGTTCTTGAAAGAAATGGAGAAAGTTCCTTGTAATATTCCAGAGATTCATCCCTCATATATAGAAGCTAGTAAGTTCCAACTCAGATGAACTTTCTTCAGGTTGGATCATCTTCATTCCTTTATCATTTCCTCATGTGCATTGCATTTCATCATGTAAAGATATATTCCTGACTACATCAAACACATATATATAATGCAGCCATGCTTTGCAATGTCCTTTTCACAAGCCATACAAAATTAATACAAATAAGCCTGTCATCTATCTAGGAGTCAGAATGGTAGTTACTTTTGAGGGGGGAGGAGTGACTGGAAGAGGGTACAGAGGTGGTGATATTATCTTGTTTCTTGATCTGGGAAACTGGTTACATGAGTATTCTCTTTGTGATGATTCATCACACCATGTTGTTATGATTTTTGTACTTCTTTTTATGTGTATTATTACAGTAATAAATTGTTAATGTTTGCAAAAACCCAACAAAAACATCATGTTACCTACTGACTAGGAGTTTTACAGCCACCAGCTCCTTGTATATCAGATGAAATCTTACCCTCTCCTATTTCTCAGGGTTGTTGTAAAAAAGAATTGAGATAATGTTGAGAGGGAGCTTTGTAAAATGAGAGAATATAGAAATGTGAGGTATGGTTGTTGGTGATGTTCTTGTCAATGATGAACTTCTCAAAAGGCCATGGTCGTACTTTGGGGGGACCAGACTGTATTCATGTAATATATTTACAGCTGTATATGTAGACAAAAGCAGAAGAAATACATGATTTACACATTGTTATACCACAGTTGGAACTCCTATTTCTCAACCCTTCTCTAGCCCACAGTCCCAAGATAGATTATTTTGCAACTAATTACTTACAGATGTGAAATCATTTCCAGTGTTATGAAAAGAGCAGAATGGATCCTGGAATGGGCAGCACTGAGGATGGAGTGGACAACATAACAAAATCGTTGTTATTCTCGGCTTGAGGCCTTATTTTGTGGCTCACAGTTCTGTCTCCTGGTAGTCTACTAGGGACAAAGTCGAAACTGTATCTATCTCATTAAAAACAAATCCAGATTCTATGTTTTTTAAAAATTATTCACATTCTCAGTACCAGAAACTGAAAATACAGCTTTAGTCCTTCCATTGTTCTCAAATAGTTTTAAGCTTCAGTCAACTGAAAATATGACAAACTCTTCAAGAAAAATGAGACAGAATGGGCATTAAGTTACTTCAAACTAGAAGGAAGAGGAAGGAAAATAATGAAGCCCTTCTAAAGCAATAAGTGGGAAGAGGGAAACTCTGCTAGAAAGAGCTAATGGCAGGGGATTTTTGTCTCTCTCCATCTCTCTTTCTGGAAAATATGTAGCCAATGTTAGCTACTGCTAGAACAGAATGGCACCATTATTGCTTTAAGCAATCATTAAGAAAGGAAAGAATTTTCTTCTGAATTTCAAGGGTGAAGGACAGAGCTTGAAAAACATTCCTCACAAGTGGGAAAAGAACAAAGATAGAAGAAAAATGTTTGTATGAGGCACCACGGGACCAAGTTCTCCTTGCAGGAGCAGAATCTATCTGACAACAAATAATCCATGTAAAGGCCTAATTTGTTGTTGGGGGGGGTGTCAAAACTCAGCAGGGGCAGAAAACAATACATCACGAATGCCCTGAATTGTCGATTAATTCATGTCTCAGCTGGCTGATGCATGTATTCAAGTAAATATTTAAAATTAGATACATGGGTACTATAAATTTCTGAGCTCTAAAAAAACACCTTTCTGTTGAACCTGAGAACATCTCTCTATTGTTTTAATACACTACAAACAACTTATTCATAAAATACTGGATGTTCCAAAACAAAAAAGAAAAAACATTTACCTACAGTGGAAGCAGTAACCCCTTCTTGCTTTGAAAGAAGACAAAAAGCAATAACTCCAAAGTTCAGAAGGAAGAATTACTTTGAACTGGAATTCTATTGACAGAAAAAACATTATTCACTGAAAATGTATCAGTCAAGAGCATCTTCTATAAGAATCATTAAAAGATATCTTCTAGAAAAATAAAAAAAATTCAAAACACAATTCCAAGAAAAGAGGAAAATATGGGGTATGAGGAAAAGCAATAAATAAGTAAATTAGAAAAGCTCATAGATAAACCTGAAAGTAATTTTTCCTTCTCTGGGGTCATTCCAGCTGCAATAAAAATCCCTACTTTCAATTCTTCCCAATTAAAAAAAAAACTTGCTTTAGAATAATCCAAATTGGTTAGAATTGATTGAAGTCATTGTTTTGTCAATGACATCATAGAATTTATGGCCATTGTTTTCATCTTTTGCATATGCCTGAAATTTTCCATAATAGAAAAATCGTCTCTTGAAAGAGACACAGACTGGGTAAAATAATTTTTTAAATCTATGTTGATGTTTAAAACAGATACATTTAAACAAAATTATTCAAAAGATTAAAAGTAATAAGATAAACAATAATATACCAGATAAATACTTTCAAAAAAGAGCTAGATTTAAATATAAGTATTTAAAAAATGTAACTCAAAATGAAAATATTACTGTGTAATATTGGATAATATTATGAAGGCTCCTCGAAAAATTAAAAATAGAATTATCATATGACCTAGTAATTCCACTACAGGGTATTACTCAAAGAAAATGAAAACACTAATTCGAAAAGATATATGCACCCCTAAGTTTATTGTAGCATTTATAACAGCCAAGATATGGAAGCACTTTGAGTATCCATCAATAGATGAATGGATAAAGAAGACACACACACATATACACATACAGAGGAATGTTACTCAACCATAAAAAAGAATGAGATTTGCAATGTCATTTGCAATGACATAGATGGACCTAGAGGGTATAATGCCAAATAAAGTAAGTCAGACAGAAAAGGACAAATACCATATGATTTCATGTATATGTGGAATTTAGGAAAACAAATTAACAAACAAAGAAAAAAGAGATAGATGAAAAATCAGACTCTTAAATACAGAGAACAAACTGGTGGTTGCCAGAGAGGAGGTGGGAGGGGGATATGAAATAGATAAAAGGGATTAAGACTACACTTATCACGATGAGCACTGGGTAATGTATAAAATAGTTGAATCACTATATTGCACACCTAAAACTAATATAACACTGTATGTTAACTATACTTCAACTAAAAAATTAAAATATTAAACATGATAAAGGGAGAATGCATTCACAAAATGTAGAAACCTTTTAAGGAATCTTTATGCACCTAAATAGTAATATATACAGTAAAAATTGTTAAAATAATAAGGAGATATAAATAAATCCTATGTCAGAGTGAAAAACTTTAGGCTAATCAACAGATCATGGAGGGGAGTCATAAGTAAGAATCTACAGAGTATTTTTTAAAGATTATGATGCAATGGTCCTCAAGGAAAAAAAACCTCCATAAATTCTAAAAAGTAAAAATTATAGCATTTACTCTCTAATCATAATATAATAAAACTAGAAAGTAAGGGTCAAAAGATAACCCCCAAAATTCCCTTCACTTAGATTTTAATAATTCCTTTTAAATAACTGGATACAAGAGGAAATCAAAACTCAAATATCAGAATTTTCAATGTGCCATATCAAAAGTTATGGGATGCAGCCAAATTGGTACTCAGAGAAAATTTTATCATCTCAACAACATGTTCTAGAAAATAAGAAATACTGAAAATAAAAGAACTAACCATTCAGCTAAAAGCAGAAAGTAAAAGAACAAAATAAACCTGTAGAAAATAAAATAAGTAAATTTTATCTTATCCCATTGTCTCTTTTTCTCAGCCTGATCTCTGCTTTGGGTGTTGTTTTATTTCAGAGAACATGTTTTGTCTGTCTAATTTGTTTTTAAATGGATTGCTGGAGCCTATCATCCTTCTAAAAATTTCGTCAAGAATCTGGAATTTTTTTAGATCTCAAGATATTGTTCCCTTTACCTCATTTTATAGTTTTTTTCTCACCAGCCTACATTGGAGTTTTTAAAATGTTTGATTCTTTATAGAGAGCATTATCTAAACTCAGTATTTGCCAATATCCAGTAAAATGCTGATTTCCAATAGCTCTGTGGACTACCCCCTTGACTTCTGGTCAGATCTGCATGTAGGTTGATATGAATTTCTTGCTGCTCAATTCCATACAACTAGTGGGGGCTCAGCAAGTATGGCTCCGTCATAATGAGGTGGAAGTTCTTTACTTGCCCTGCTGCTGAGAATCTTAACTGGGGATGGGAAATTCCTGATCCATGTAGTATGACCACAATCCACTCCCATGCCCAGGACAGATATCACTAATAAATACTCATGACTGACCCAGTAAGCCTACACTCAACCTTGGACTCTTTCTGAATAAAAATTCTCCATGTACTACTCATTATCTGTCAGGAATTGTCATAAAAGATGAAACCTGTTTTTATACCCTGCTGCAAATCAATGGAACGCATACAAACTCCTATCTCTGATATACACTTCACTTGGACGATGGCTCTGACCAGGGCTCTGCCATCACTGCCACCCAAGGCCTGGCTTCTCTGTAGCTGACTTTCTTCCCCAGAGCCCCTCTGCTCTAGAAATTTCCCTCCCACAACCCAAAAATTATGCAGTTCAGAGGTAAAAATAATATGTCAAGTTGTTGTTATTGTTGTTTTTATAATCTTTCAGCCCTTTTGGATACCCTCAGTGACCCTAACTTGGGTCATAACCTAAAGTTGGACCTAATAATCAGCATTTAATTTCTAGCAGATTTCCAGTCATCTGCATATTAAACTCAGTCTGGAATGATCTAAACTTAAATTACATTGTCTTTGCTCTTTCAAAAATAAAGTATCTTTATCATAGCTAATACCTATACTTTGAGCATTTTAGACCAAAAAAAGTATATACAGACCAATAATCTTACAATGAATTTAATTTCCTATTTATACTTCCTCAGTGTCTTTTGTTATGGGAGACAGTTAAAAGCACCTTATAGACTCTCCTATAATTCGATACTTGGTAGTGACTTTAAGAAATTCACCTCAGGGAGGAAGACCTCGGAGTTGGCTGAAGCACACGGGATTTATCTGGAAAGAAGTGACAGAGACACAATGTAAACTGATTAAAGCAAAACAGGGGTGGGAAGAGTTACAGTAAGAACACTGGGGTAGCTCACAGACAGGAAGAGCCACAGCTGCATGGACTAGGCCAGTGTGGGGAGCCTTGGGGACTAGAACCAGGGCCTGATTCTGGTAGGCCTCTCTCTAGCCTTCATTTTGGTTTGGCTCAGCCCTGGTCTTGTCTTGGGCATACAGGCTTTCTCCACATAGTAGAATAAGCTTCCAGTGTTTCTAACTTCACCAACCCAAAACAGAAAGATCTTCTCCATCAGCTCGTCCCAGTTGCAACTATCCCAGGAAAAGTCCCTGACTGGCCTACCTTGACCTTTGGGCCCATATGTCAACTGTCAGCTGGAGACATTGACCAAAGGGGTAAGGTACTCTTGACAGTCCAGTCACATCACCTGTGACCAGAGAGGGATGGAATGGGAGTAAAGACATGCAGGGCATCTAAAAGCCACAGCTCCCACAAACCAGTATGACATTTTCACATGCATTATGGCATCTAATTCTGAGCACAGCATTTAATGAGGGAAAGGGAAGGACACTGGGTATCTGATGCCTTAGAAAAGTCACTAAAAGTAGGGATGTAGCAATGATGAGGCCAAGGACACCAAAGGAAAATGTCACCCACTCCACATTTTTTCTCAGAGTCAGCTCTGGCCCCTAAATCCATCAGTGGAGAAAAGCAGTCATTTGCCACACCTGTGACCGTTTCTGACATGACAGTGAATGTGTGAGAAGTCTACTGTGTCATCTTTAACTCAGCACACAGGACTAAACCTGTGGCTGAAAAACTTTTTCCTGAGGTCATCTTTAGGCAAACTTGGAGCCAGATCATCTGAACGTCACCTGACAGGTTTCAAATTCTGACCAGGTCCTGCCTCAACTTTTATTTACAGCCTACCCTCTAAAAACAAATACCATGTGCTTATACATTATTGTCCACTCAGAGTTTCTCAGATGGTGCCTTGGAAGGTTTGGGTTTTTTTGTTTTGTCTATTTGTTTGTTTGTCTGTTTAGCTGTTTCCTACAAACATGCACTGGATCTGTTTTACTTGACATAGCCAGTGCTGGACAGACATACACACCTCGGGTAACAGCACCAACATAAGATATTGCTGACACTGGAATTATCTGACAGGTGTCAGTGGAAAAGTGTGGAAATGCTCTCTTGTGATTCTTAAAATGTCAAGAAATATGCAAAGCATTTTACATTGATTAATCCTCACAACAGTCGTGTGGATAAGTATTATTATCTCTGTTTCACAGAGAAGAAAAGTGAGGTTCAGAGAAGTTGATAGTATCCAGATGCCAGGCTGCCCCACTACAGAGTCCAGTAGGGACTTTCCCCCTAAGCTCATCCACCATCTCCCCTACCTCATACATCACAAGACAGAAGCTTGTAGGCTCTGTTGGGTCTTGATCTCCTTTTCAGCAGAGCACTTTAGCCAAAATTGACCCCCCTCTTGACTGAAACACAGGCACTTGTGGGCAAAGAAGGGGACTGGGGAGACTCGGAGCCTGCAGGCTTTCATTTGTGAGCTTACCTGGGGCACGTGGTGGGGAAGATGTTTGTGCAGCTTTTGAGGTGGGGTGGTTAGGCACCTGGAAATTAGGGGAAGGCTGTGTAGTGCTTGTGATTCCCACAACTCCTGTAAAGGCGACTCTGAACTGCAAAGAAAGGAGCTGTGACACTAGGGGAAGCTGCCGTTTTCACAAGTTCAGGGAGGACTCTGGGAGATGGTGCTGGCAGAGGGTAGGGAAGGGTGGGTAGGAAAATGGCTCTGATGCCCAAGTGATGAACTCCAGTTCACACAGAGAGAAAGTAGTCTACAGGTTAGAAGTCCCTGTTTTATTGACCTCAAAATCACATTTCCCAAGATAATTATATGAACACGTTTTTACTAGAGGAAAAGAAATAATTTTTCCTCACAACAACACTGCAGTTAAACTTGTAAAGTATATTCAAAGGAATACTGCAAGTATTCCTTTATTACTTCATGAGGAAGGTATTCCAAAGATCTTGGGAAGATACTAGTAAAACCCATAAAAGTAATGCAATAAATACATTTCAGTATTTACCTGGTAAAGAGCTCCTCTCTTAATCCCTATGCCAATATTTTCAAAGCTGAAAAACAAAAGTTAACTTTACCAGCTTCACAACGCTAAACAATTGTTCATGCTGTTCATGAGTCCCAGCTTTCAAAAATCTGTCAGCTGATTAATACAACTTTTCCTGAGAAACATTTCCAAAATACAGCTCCCTAAAGTATATCTGGTAGTTTTCTAGAAAGAAAAGTGATTTTTTTTTTTTAGTTTTTTTTCCTAAGTCATATAAGTCTTAAAAAAAAGAAAAACTAAATAAAACTGTTTTCTAGTAAGACCAGTGACTATATTTGTACTTTGCCTTAACAAAACAAAACAAAACAGTTCAATCAAATCAGAAGTAACAGGTGAAGAGAAACAAACTCCCTGTAAAGACAATGAGTGCTTCGCTGAGCAGCAAACAAGCGATTCCTCAGGGACTAAGTATTCAGGCAAGTGGCTTTCCCCATGCAAAAGGTTTTCATTCATAGGCCTTGTTTGGTTTGATCCATCCAACTTTGAACTCCCTGATTGGGTCACATAAGTGCTTTAGAAGGGGTTAGACTGCCCATCATTCACTCACTTGAAAGATTCCAATGATCACTTGTCACAAACCAAAGAAATCCTTCCTTAATGCTAAAAGGAAAATATTGTCTTAACAGCCTCTATACATCATCCTCATTTGAATTCACCCCCAAAGAAACCACAAATCAGTTCAATACTTTTATTAACATCGGTCTGCATTTACACTGTGTGTGTGTGTTTTAATAAAGAACACTTGAATGTAGAAGTGTGGCCTTTTTATAAGTTGTATATATTAAAGCCAACACATAAAGGACCCTAAGTAATTATTTTCCTTTACTGTTATGGACTAACTGGAGTGATGGGAGAGAAAGTGCTGTGCTCTGGAGTCTGGAGATGGGCAGTGGTAGTTTTTAGGGGTTTTGGCTTTTTGTTTGTTTTGAGAGAGAGAGAGAGAACGCATGCATGCCTGACGGTCGGGAAAGGGGTAAGGGGCAGAAGGAGAGAGAGAATCTTAAGCAGGCTCCATGCCAGTGTGGAGCCCAACCCAAGGCTCCATCTCACAACCCTGAGATCATGGCCTGAGCCAAAATCAAGAGTCGGACACTTAACCTACTGAACCACCCAGGCACCCCAAGTAGTTCTGAAGCCCAACACCTAACTCCAAATGGGTCATTCCATGACAGGAAAACACAGGCACAGGCAAATCCAAAGGGAGGCCAAGGCAAAGGAGCAAGTCTAGCCAGGACAAATGAAGAAACCACAAGGGCACCCAAGAGTGGGAAGTGATTCTCTAAGAAGGAGGGGTTGCCAGGCAGGATTGAGAAGATACTGGGTGGGAAGGAGGGCTTGCTGGGAGGATTAATGCTGGGCAAGTGAGGCACCAAAGGTTCTGGGCTCCATGTCTGTCTAACCTTCTTGCTCATTTACCAACAGAAAACAATGTTCAAAAAACCTTTCCATCCATGTTATGATTCTGAAATAAATGGGCAGTAGCTTTCACTCTCTTCTCCATGGCATCAGCAGAAGCATGAGTAACTAACATTTCTCAGGGTTTTTTCTGCTGCTTCTTGGGATCCACTGCTAAACAAAGGGCTTAATAATCACTCAAAAGAGGAATATTTGGTGAGTGCCAAGAATACAGCAACAGAAGGGACTCACCCTCCAAAACGATAGTAAAGGAAATACTAAAGAAAACCCACTTTCTTATTTGAACACCTACTGCCTTCTCCTTATGTCATATTTCATTACAGTCCTGGCATACCATTTTGGCCAGCAAACAATTTCTTCTCTAGAGTTTCCAGCCTAATTTGTAGGCAAATCTCTTCTTTCCCTCAACATGAAATACAATACCTTTCTGCAATAAGAGGGAATTTGTTCCATCTATGCCCCAATTAGTGGCTGTGATTCCCCAGCCCAGCTCTCCACTTGCTCACTGGAACATTCCCAAGAGGGTACAGCCTCTCTCTCCAAGAGCCTTAATAATCTTCATCACAGGAACACCAACCTGGGAAAACTGATGAGAATCAGGATGGCACCCGTAGTGTGGAGTAAGTCATGGTTGAGTTCTTCTGCATAAACCACATGCTTCCACATCAGATCCAGCGTTTCCTTACCGTCTGAAATTACATCAAGCTGGGATTTGGTTTGAATTAAAAGGGAGGGGTCGTTTGGTGGGTGGGTTGGGGGGAGGACCCTGAATTGGCGCTGGAAGAGTTAGGGCCACTTGCTGGGAGAGCCTTTGAAAATTGGACTCATAAGACCAAGTTGCCTCTCTTACATGCTCAGCGAACAAAACCCCAGTCCTGCTTAGCCCAGTTTTCCCACATATCCATTCCTCCATGGCAGAGCCTGTGAAAGGAGCTGAGGATGCAAAGACCAGCAGTTCACAGTTCTGGAGTGAGGACACTTTACCCTTCAGAGAGAGAGAGGGCAGGCAACAAAGGTTTCCCAGAGAAGGGGAAACCTTTCTTGAGCTGAGCCCCAAAAGCGGAAAGTGATAGGAGAGGAAGGTCCAAAGGGAAGGCAGAGCCACTGGAATGGATTGCTAATGGGTAAGTATCACAGTGCTTTAGCGGCCTGGTCCGTCTGCCTTCGTCTGAGGAGTCCAGCCTCACTGTGCTTTCCTCCCTCTGTAGACCTGCAACATCTACCTACTCTCCTTCCTTCTAACTCACAGGGCTCTGCCTTCTCCCAGACAACTCTGCTCTCTCTTCTGTGTCAGGGCCACACTCAGAGAAGCATTCCTGACTTTACAACCACATGGAGTCCCCGTATTGAAGAGACTGCATCAACCATCAGAACAGTCATTTTACGGTTCCTGTGAGATTCTTCAATTAAAGTCCATTTTCTCCACGTGGCTGTAACCCCCTGAGGGCAGGGACAGTGTTTCTTTCAGTCCTCCTATTGTATTCCCACCACTAAGCATAGTGCTCATAGATACTCTGCTGGTATCTCTGATGGTATGACAGAAAGGGTGAATAAATGAATGAGCCCACAAGGCATAGAACCATATGCTCCAGAAGTGTGAGTGCTGTGTGGCCAGAGTGAAGAATGTGTGTCGTGGGTAGAGGATGCCAGGAGAGAAACCAGAGAATGTCGTGAAGCAACCTGGGTCCACCAAGGCTGTGAATTTGAATTTGAGACTGAAAGCTGTGGGGATCCACTGAAAAAGAGGAGGGGAGTGGTTGCCTGAAAAACACAACACAGAAAAGACCCCATTGTGCTTAAGTATTTGGGTCATAAGGAGCCAGTGAGAAGAGAGTTGGATCTTTAACTGACACAGGGGTGGGAAACATTGTGGTTTAGTAATCCAATTGAATTTGCTCAACAGGCAGTAAATGCAATTTGCTCTGAACCATAATTATATATGAATTTTATTTTTTCCTCCAAAAATTTCCCAGAAGAATCAATTACACTCTGATTTTAAAAAACAAACAGCATCTGAACTTGTGCACACTGAAGTTCCCTTATCTAGTTTTCTCACCTTATTTATCTTTTGTTCTATTTTAATTTGGATTAAACCCTCCACATATGTGCAAATTAAATGGATTTACTTTTGTCACAGTGCTTGAAGCAGTTTTCACACAGATCTGTTTTGCTTTGCTTATGTCTCAACCATACCCTTTCTGTTTTAATCATTATTTGGCAAGGGATTTTCAGATGTAATTAAAAGCAGCTAATCAAATCAAAAATTTACATGGAAAGTTTTATAAACCTGTGCCACGTTACCCCCAAAAATGTAAATAGTATCAATATGAGAGCTGCACTAGGTTTCACAAATAAGAATATGAACTGTATAAAAGTTCTTGAAGTATAAACTGTTGAACAGAGAAGGCCCAAATCTGAAATTAGCCTTTTTAAGTCTTCTAAATATTTACACAGCAATAAAATACAGAGGAGCTTTAGAGGAATTCAGAGGTAAGAACAGTAGCAAGTGTAATTGTTGATGTTTAATATGCTGATAATGTAAGAAAGACTGTATTTATTTAAGGGAGATTCAGTTGAATACATGGTTTTACAGGAATATAATTTTAACATTAAGTAAGGGTATGTAACCTTGAATAGCTTGACCTGTGAGGTTTAAGTACTTTGTTTCTGATGAAGTTTAATGACTATGTATCTTAAAATTTGTAAGAGGGGAAGAAACAAAATAGTATTGTTTGAGCTTCTACTTATGTGGCAAGCAAGAATCAAACCAAAAGATTTTTATATTTTAGCTCAGCTTAGTCTGCACAGCTGGCTGAGGTAAGCATTTTTTATTCTCTTTAAATATACTAAGAATTGAGTTTCAGAAATTTGTTGACACTTGTTTTATGGCCAAGCATATGATCAACTTAGGTGGATATTCTATGGGCACTTAAAAATTACATGTATTCTGTCATTGTTAAATGTGCTGTTTCATAGATGTTTATTAGGTTGATAAGGTTGTCCATGTCTTCAATATCCTCATTAATGTTCTGTCCATTTGCTCTCTCAGTCAATTTTTGAGAGAACATTATTGAACTCTTGGGACGCCTGGGTTAAGCATCTGCCTTCGGCTCAGGTCATGATTCCAGGGTCCTGGGGTCAAGTCCTGCATGGGACTCCTTACTCAGAGGCAAGCCTGCTTCTCCTTGTGCCTGCTGCACCCCTGCTTGTGCTCTCTCACTCTCTCTGACAAATAAATAAAATCTTAAAAAAAAAAAGATTATTGAAATCTCTAAATTATAACTATAGATCTATTTTTTTTTAGCTGTCAGTTTTTGCTTATGTGTTTTGAAGTTGTTATTGGATGCATACACATTTAAGATTGTTATGTCTTCTTAATGTATTACCCTTTTATTGTTATTACCCTTTTATCTCTGACAATCTGTTTTGAAGTCTACTTTCTCTGATATTTATATAGTCACACCAGCTTATATATGACTAATGTTTGCATGGTGTATCTTTTTCCTCCTTTTATTTTTAACCTAACTGTCCCTTTATGTTAAAATTTTGATCCTTGTAAACTGCATTTATGTAGGTCTTGCTTTTTTAATCCAGTCTGATAAAAATCACAGTCAATGTAATTATCAGTATGGTTGGATAGAAGTCTACCATTTTGCTACTTGTGTTCTATTTTCCCTAGATTTTTATTCTATAACTTTCCTTTCTCTTTTGGATTAAGTATTTCTTAGTATTCTATTTTATGTCCTATAGTGCCTTCTATACCTATTTGTTTGTTTGTTTGTTTTAGTGCTTGCTTTGGGGTTTACTACATACAACGTAAACACATCACAGCCTGTCTTCAAATATTATTATATCACTTGATGTGTAATGTAAGAAGATTACAACAGTATACTTCCAATTCTCCTATCCTTGGTACTACTATATACTTTATTTCTACATATGTAATAAATATTGAAATATGTTATTTTTGCTACAAACATCCAATTTTATTTTAAATGAATAAAATGAAGAACAAGTTTTATATATTTACCTGCATGTTGACTATATCTGGCACTCTTCATCTTTGTGTAGATCTGAGCTTCCATCTGGATAATAAATACCAAAATGTTTTATTTTTGCTACATTTTCTTTTTATTCTTTTCAATGAAAAAAACTGAGGGAAAGGTTTTATATATATATTTATATTTACCTGCATGTTTATTATTTCTGGCACTCTTCATTCCTTTGTACAGATCTGAGTTTCTTTCTGGAATCATTTACCTTCAGCCTGAAGAACTTTTAAAATATTTATTGTAATGCATATCTGCTAACAATGAACTACAAACTCTCTTGGTTGGTTGATAGGAAAATATTTTTATCTTAATTCTTTTTTTGAGGGACATTTTTACTGGATATATAATTTTTAGCTGACAGTTATTCTAGCATATTAAAGATGACATTCCATTGTCTCCTAGTCTGCATTGTCTGCACAGAGAAGTCATCAGTTCTTTTGTCTTTGTTTTCCTATATGAAATGTATCTTTTCCACAGGCTGCTTTTTAAATTCCCTCTTCATCACTGGTTTTCAGCAAATTGATTATGACATGCCTTGGTATGATCTTCTTTATATTTTGTTTGGCATTTATTAAGCTTCTTAGATTAGTGGGTTTACAGCTTTCATCAAACTTGGAAAAATTTCTCCCATTATGTCTTTAAATAGCTTTTTTCCCTTCCCACCCTTCAACCACCAGCTTCCTTCAGGAACTCAAGTTATATGTATTTTAAAAGGTCCTTGATATTTTCACAGATTATGGAGAATCTGTTTATTTTAAGACATTTTTATTTCTGAACTTTGGTTTGAGTAGTATCTATTACTGTCTTCAAGTTAATTAATCTTTTCTTTTGCAATGTCTAATTTGTTTCTTTTGCAGTGTCTAATTGCCAGTGTATTTTCTATTTCATGTATTATATTTTTCTCTAGAAGTTCCATTTGATTTTTTAAAATATTTTCCCTTTCTCTTCTCATTTGATTTTTAGGTGCCATTGGTGACAGATATAAAAATTATTCCAACCATGGGAAAATGTTTCCTAAAATCAACCTGATCATTCCAATAGTAGTTGTATAGTGGAAATGGAAGAGCCACCTTATGAATGTACAAAGGGGAGACTGACTTCTGTATCAGTAGTGATACACTGGCAATATAAATAATAAAAGAAAAAAAAAACCAGAATCAGTAGGCATAATAGATGGTAAACAGGTTTTGAGTCAGAGAGACCTGAATTTATATCCTTAATTCCAACATTTATGTAACTTTGGGCAAATTCCTTAACAGTTTCGTCACCTGAACAATAGAAATAATAACATCTTAATATGGCTGTTAAGAAGATTATATGCTATATGAATAGAACTCAGTGTCTGGTACATAGTATAAACTCAATAAAGGCCCATTCTCATTATTTTATTATTATTTATAAACTTGTACAAATACTTTTCATATCATCTCTGGAAAGAATTTTTATTCTTCTTGTCTTTATCTAAACCATTTGTCTAGACTTTAAGCCCATATAGAATAGGAACCAACTTACTGTATTTGTGCTATTTCAGATAATAATCAACCATTTAAAAATGATAAAAAAGATACAAAGCCATCTTTCTCTAATACATTAGTTGGGCACTTGTTACTTTGCATGAATTGCTGAGAAAATCCTCTCTCAATAAAAAAGCATCTCATTATTGGTGTCAATGAAGCCTAGCAACACATCTTTCAAGAGTGCTGATTAAGAAACACCATTATGGCAAGGCATATTTCCTAAGCCAGGATAGTTTCTGTTTATGATGTTTTAATTGTTGAAATGGGACCTATACCAAACCAGATGGGTTCTCCTCTAGGCACTCATTGAGCTAGATTCCTCTATAATCAGGATGACTCTACATCCCAGTTTATTAATAGTGCCCTCTTTCACTCCCCAAAATGTTCAGATAATCAGTCATATGGTTATCCTATGTATAATTATCATTTACCAACTATATTCTACAACACATTTGGTAGATGTCATATGTATTAAGACCTATATTAACATCTGGAATGTGCAAAATACCACCTGGTAAAGCAAATTACTTATAAGCCAAGCTCACTGTGAATTTAGAGAAAACGCATTGCAAGTTAATTAGAAAATGAAAGAGGGGAACTAGATTTCAACGGTACTGCCAAACAGAGTGTTTACAGGATGAGGAGATACAGATGGGATTGTTAGATCAGAAAGTTAATATTTGCAAAAATTTCTCTCTGCTATTAATCCTTGGCTACAAATGTGGCTACTGTATGGTAATTCCCAAGCGTTGAGGGTGATGTAAGGGAGGTAGTTGGTGGGAGAAGAAATCAAAATCCAAATAGAGAATAGGTATACATAATTAGATAAGGTATTTTCAATATAGTATAACATATAATTTTACATTCAAAGAACAAATATACCCATTGTTTTCTTAAACCAAGGAAAGTAAAATTTAACCAAACCTTCTCTGACAAAGCTATACAGGTATTTGCAAATTGGGGCACATCCCTCACGGACTGAAATTTATCAGAATCTTGAGGGAGATCAGGTACATGAGGTTTTAGTTGCCAGATTTTTTTTATAGTGACATAAATTATGCAACCAAAAGAGTACATAAAACCTAAAAATATGGTTTTTTAAAAATAAGGAAATGGATAAAAGATTTGTTCACTAATCAGTTCAAAAAATAAAACAGGTCTTCTGACGTTCCTCCTCAGTGGTATTTTCTCCTTCCTCCATCTCCAAAAGACAACCTCAATTCTAAAACTTTGTTAATCTCTGCCTTACAGTTTGTCATCTAGGTATATGTCTTAAAACAGTAAGTTGTTGTGTGTTGCCTTTGAACTTTTAATAAACAGGATTATAATGTACACATTCTGTAATTTGCTTCTGTTGCTAAAAAAATGTTTTTGAGACTCATCCATGTTAATCCTAGTAGATTTAATTAACTTTCATTGCTGTATATTAATTCATCATAAGGATATATTATAATTGGTCAATTCTACTATTACTGAATATTTAGATAGTTTGGAGGGTTTCCGCTTATAAGAATGCTTCTGTGAACATTCTTATAAGTTTTTCTTAGGCATGACTGCAAGATTTCCTCTAGGGTAGACATCTAGAAATGTAATTCCTGGTTATAGTTTATGTGGACATGCAACTTTGCTAAGAAATGCCAAACTCTTGGGTTGAGCCAATGGATACTCCTACCTCCAACAGATGTGGGTGTTTGCTGTTCCATATCCTTTCCAAGCATTGTTATTTTAGACTTTTTCATTTTTTCCTACCTAGTAGATGCAAAATCTTATTGTGGCTTAATTTGCATTTATTTGATTATTTAATGAGATTATGCTTTTAAAATTTCATTTTTAGCATGTTATTTCCATTCTGCAAAAAAACATCTTTCATGGTTTTGCTTGTGTTTCTATTAAGATGTCTCTTTCTTATTCATTTGTTTAGGGGGTCCTCATACATTCTGGATACTAATCCTTCACTGGTTATATGCATTGGAAATATTTCCTCCCATTTTGCGAAATGATTTTCATTTTCCTTATAGTGTCTTTTAATGACCATAAATTTTTAATTTTAAATTTTTTTTTTTTTTTTTTTTTTTTTTATTCATTTGACAGAGAGAGAGAGAGATCACAGGTAGGCAGAGAGGCAGGCAGAGAGAGAGGGAAGCAGGCTCACTGCTGAGCAGAGAGCCCGATGCGGGGCTCGATCCCAGGACCCTGAGATCATGACCTGAGCCAAAGGCAGAGGCTTTAACCACTGAGCCACCCAGGTGCCCCCATAAATTTTTAATTTTAAAGCAATTCAATTCAACAATAGTTTCCTTTATGACTATGATTTATTAAATTAAGAAATCCCTCACTAACCTGGGGTCATAAAAATATTCTCTTACATGTTTTTCTAACATACTTATAGTTTTTTCTTTCACATTTAGGTTTTTAATCCAACTGAAATTGATTTTTCCGTATGTTAAAGTGTGAGTAGTACTTCAGTAATTTCATTTTTTCCCAATATGGTTATACAATTGCTTCAGCACCATTTATAAAAAGCCCATTCTTCACCCATTGTTAGGCAATATCTCCTTCATGTTTGGACATATCTGTTTCTGGACACACTATTATGTTACATTGGCCTATTAGTATATACCAGCATTAACTGCCCACTGCCTTAAGCTTTAATTAGACTTGACATTTGGTGGAGCAAGTTCTTCAGTAGTGACTGTTTTGGGGTGAATCAGATTGTTAAAGTCTATAAAAAGTCCTGCTGGGATTTTTTTTTTTTTTTTTTTTGAATAGCATTAAAAATCTATAAATCACTATTATTCCTAGTTTTCTTAGAACATGTTCTCTTTCTCCACTAATTTAAGTTTTATGAATTTTTAAAAGATTCACTTATCTATTTGAGAGAGAAAGAGTTAGAGAGTGAGAGTAGGGGGAGGGGCAGAGTGTAAGAACTCCCAAGCAGATTCCCTGCTGCATAAGGAGCAATCCCCATGATCTGTGAGATCATGACCTAAACTGAAATGAAATCAAAAGCCAGATGCTCAACTGACGAGCCACCCAGGTGCTCCTAAGTTCTATGAATTTCTAAATAAAAGGTTTACATATTTTTGTGAGACTTTTCCCTAGGCATTTTATATTTTTATTGACAATTTAAGTACTATCCTTATTGTTAAAATTTCATTTTCTAACTTCCAGTTGTTACTGAAGAGACATAAAATTCACTTTTACATATTGGTTTGGTGCCCAACAAACTCGCTCTTAATATAAAAATAGTTTATCTGTAATTCATCTGCAATTTAGATGGGGAGCTTTCTATATAGACAATCATAATATGTACAAATAATGACAATTTTGTACTTTCCTTTCCAATCCACATATCTTTAAATCATGTTCTTTTTCTACTACTGACTGGGATCTCCTGTAAGAAATTAAAGGAGTGGTTTCTTGAGAGTGATGGCCAAGAGTCCCAACCCTCATCCCCTCATAGAAACATTTTAGCAACTACTCATGAACGAAAATAGTTCTAAGAAAGCTCCAGGGTATAAGTAAGAAGCTGCAGCAACCCAGTGCAGCACAATTACTGGGGATGGCTGCATAGAAAATTGTAGGAAACATTTATCTGCATTGCCCCATCTCTGAGGGCAGCACAAACTGGTGCCAAGAGGGACCCTCTAGCTCACAAGTTCCCCTCATGGGAGAAGTGGAGAATAGGAGGACCCCAGCAGCCTTTATCACCACCATAGACACCCACAGCCTTTGCCACATAGGATCTCTACAGTCTTTTCATGGCTTGATAGCTCATTTCTTTTTAGCACTGAATGTTATTCCATTGTCTAGATGTACCACAGTATATTTATCCATTAACTTACTGAAAGACATCTTGGTTGCTTCCATTTGGGGACAATTATGAATAAAGCTGCTATAAACATTTATATGCAGGTTTTTTTGTGTAGACATGAATTTTCAACTCATTTGGGTAAATATGAAGGAGCACAATTACTGAACTGTATGTTAATTATGTTTAGCTTTTGTAAGAAACTTCCAAATTGTCTTCCAAAGCAGCTGTACCACAATGCATTCTCACAATGAATGACTGTTCCTGTTGCCCCACATTCTCACCAGCACTTGGTGTTGTTAGTACTGTGGTTTTGGTCACTCCGACAGAAGTGTATTTGTATCTTGTTGTTTTAATTTCCAATTCCCTAGTGACATATGTTGTTGAGCATATTTTCATACACTTATCTGCCATTTGTGTATCTTCTTTGGTTACATGTCTGTTGAGGTTTTTTGTCCATTTTTAAAATCAGGATGTTTTTTTTTTTCCCCCTTCTTGCTGAGTTTTAAGAGTTCTTCATATATTTTGGGTAACCGTTTTTTATCTGTGAAGACAGGTCTGTGGCTTGTCTCATCATTCTCTTGACAATGTCTTTCATGGAGCATAAGTTTTTAATTCCAAAATCCAGCTCATCAATTTGCTCTTTCATAGTTCATATCTTTGGTTTTATACCTAAAAGCCATCACCATACCTAAGATAACTTAGATTTTCTCCTACGTTATCGTCTAGGAGTTTAATGGTTTTGTGCTTTACATTTAGATTGATGAGCCATTTTGAGTTACTTTTTGTCATGTTTGTCAGGTCTTTGTTTAGCTTCCTTTTTTTTTTTTTTTTTTTGCATGTGTATGTCTAGGAGATCCAGCACCACAGACTGCACAATCGAAGATTACAAGAGAGATTATATGAATTAATGCCATTGTGGGGATCAATTATATACATGCAAATGACGGTAGGGACTTAAATGAAGAACAAAGGCAGGCAAGCATCAGAGGAGGTGATGAAATTGGAAGCCAGCCTGGAGAAAAGTACATCACTGTTACTGGGATGGAAAGAAAGGACCAGATCCAGATGGCATTGGTTTCAGAAGTAGAGTGAAGTGTGTGTGTGTGTGTGTGTGTGTGTGTTTTATGATTTGTTATTGACACTTTGAGAAAAGTTGAAAATAAATCCCAACTCTCATTCTCTACCCATCCTATGTGTGATTAAAGTCTGGGGAATGTTTAATGTTTTTTCACAGAATTACTTGTTAATTGCTTTTTTTTTTTTTTTCATTTTTGTGAGCTGCTGAGTGTGAAAGATGAGGATTACACACCATCATTTTCCCCAAGGAATGAATAAATCCTTAATTTTATCCCAAAAGACTTAGTAAAATAAAAGCTTCAGTTTCCTTACTTATGACTAGAGACCTAAAAAAGATTTCTTAATTTTCATCCTCAAAAAAGTAACTTCTCACCTAAATGCAGGAAGATAACATGAAAAGACTGAGTGAATAATACAAACCTAAACTTCACTAAATGGTTAAGTGACTAGAGTCTGGGCTTAATTAGTACTCTGTCTTATGTGAGAAGATAGTTTCTACATCTTTTGTTTACATAAAAGCATTCAGTTTCAACTGTTCCCCATATTCAGATGATCTTCATGTTTTAAAGGAATGCCTGGCACATAGAAATGGGAGTTTTCAAGTGATACCATGAGCTTCCCTCTCTGAAACTGGTACCAGGTGGAAAAAAAACATTGATTACTGTGGCCAGTTAAACAGAGTTTAGCTAAATTAATAGCACTTTAACCCTCACTCTCACCAATTTGATGATCCTAGAGCCAATAAAGCAGCTGTGGTCCTCTCAAAGTTGATAGCCTACTTTGTACTTTTTATCTAACATATATCCTTCAGCCAGCTGAGATGGAGGACTGATTTAATCCATTCGGTGGCTTCTCTTGGGGTAGCTGCTGATAAGGGTTAGCAGAACTGTCCCTGAATATGCACGTTGCAACATCTTGCTACAGAATCAAGGCCATACACTAGAGAATAGCTCTGCTAGTCCATATGGCTTGTTGATACCTCTAAGGGAAAAACTAATTACCAAAAATGAAAAGTGGAAGTGTACTTAGAGTTGAGCCCAAAGCTAGGCACATTGGAAGAGACTTAGAATGTACTTAACAGTTTCAATACTTCCTTACAAAATCTGCCCTCCTCACTCCCAAGCACATAGTCTTGTCTCAGACAATTTTTGCAGTTATATTTTATGGGAGAAAAAAAGCAAATGAACTCTTCAAAGCATACTTTCTATTCTGACCCTAACGCTATAACAGAGGTAGATTTACCGTGACACTAATGAGGCTTAAACTTCCGGGCACTTTCCTTATCTAGGAAATATACATGGTCATACGCTTTTATAAAATCTGCAAACGCTATTTTAATTATAATTGGTAAAGACCTCTGTCTCTTCCATATTTCTTCCCCTAGTATCGGGCATTGGAGCAGCTGTGGTCTTGGGAATCTGACTAAGGGGAATTGAGTTGGGGAGACATTCAACTTGGGCTAATGAGATGTAATTATGTGGCTTACAGTCAACTTTGAATACGGTTAAATTATTGCTAGCTGTTCTGCTGCAGGGATGGATTCTACTGCCCATTGTTCCTCCTTACTGTCATGAGAGGAAAGGTGCAGAGCAAAAGGCTGCAGCACTAGATGAGAAATGGCACCAGAAGGGTAAGTCTGGTGGAGATAAACCATGGTTTAAAACATATGGAATCTGACATTCTGAACACCAGACATCTAAAGTGTAAGTAGATTCCTGTTTCAGGGACACCAAGTGAAAGTGGATGTTCTTGCCTGTGAGGTATATTTGGTAATTCAGAGTGTAGAATTACAGACCCCTTGTCCAATAACATCCTTTGTCACACAGCTCCTATATAAAAATCAATACAAATTATTCTGCTCTAAGCAAGAAAACTGTAACAAAAACATTTTCAAATAATGCCATGATTAATGCATTAAGATGAGATGATAAATTTTAAATAGAATAAACAGACTCCTGAATTGCTTAACAACCACCTAATGAAGAAGAGTGAATCATATGAAGACAATGGAGAAATATTTAATATGTGGCTGCTCTGACATATAATTCTGCTGCTGATGAAGATGAGGACCACTTCAGTGAGGACAATGATGACAAATTGGTTAAGGAGAGTTATCAAGTCAATGGCTATTTAAAATTTGTTGCTGAATAAGAAAACTTGAAATGCCCTGAAATCTTATATTGTGCATATGAAAGAAGCTTGATGAAGGTTTTCCTAAATATATTAATAATCCTGAAAACTTATACACTCTAATAATTTATAGAACAGAAAAAACTTTTATAAACTATCAGTAACTTTTTAGATGTTTGGTCAACAATGCCAGAGGAAAATTAAGTTATCTTTTAATTCACTCTACAGAAAATGAAATTATAAAACTGTTGATAATTGAAGATGTAAACAAAGAATATGCGGCCAAAAATCTGTAGAAGTATTAAAAAGCTATATGAATCAGTTAATAATATAAATATATTATTTTTGTGGATTTTGTGATAGATCTTTTTGTCAATTGTGAACTTTTTACAAATGTGTAATTTGTTCTTATTCTTTTTTATTCTAAATAAACATACCTTAGGATCTAATGTTGTATTAGAATTTTTCTTTTTCTTTAAAGGTGCTCCAAAATGTACACATTTCAGATACTCAAAAAATCTGAATCCTATGTTCAAATCACTGTCACCTAAGTGTTCATGGAAAATAAAAGGTCATAGAGTATTGAATTTATAAGAATCATACCTCTCTTTAAAGTCAAATTTAAGTAAATATAGTAGAAGAGTCTTTTTAGCATCTTCTTAGCATAATCTGCAAAAACAAATTAGGAAAGTAAGATCACAGATTTCTCCATTATTCTATGAGATTGATCAAGAGATTGATTCACTACACTAATATAGCAAGAATTTACTAAACAGCATAAATAATCCAAGAAAAGTTGTGTCCAAGAAGTTTGCAAATCTACCCCAACTGGAAAGAAAAATTCAACTTCTGAAATAGAGTAAGTGAGGGATACTGTGTTTTACAAGAGGCAGGGAGTTCAGGACTTTTCAAGAGGGAAACTTGACTACCAGCAACAGTAACTAGAAAAATCTTGAGATGTGCCGATATTGATTTATTCACACCCACCTGTTACAGAAATGATTTAAGATGCTTAGAAGAACCTGTCGTTCGACAAGAGAGAAGATAGTGAAAAAAGGAGCAAAATAAAAAGAGAAATAAGGAGCCAGAAAATGGGACTAAAAGGCATGACCCACAAAATCTTCCCTAGTGTTCTAAAAGGGCCTCAAATGCAGCTCTTAGTATCCAGATGAAGAGATAAATTTATTCAGAATGAGCTTTGGAGGAAGGATTTGGGTCTGGGTTGAATATAATTAAAATAAAACAACAGCAACCTGAGAACGAGGGCTTTGCAACATTTTTCCCACAGCAGCCCGAACAGAGACCCTCTCTCTGGCGCATAGATGAAACACTGGGGGATGTGATCACTCTAACAGGCATCTTACTCTGATTAGGTCTTGGCAATTGTGCTACACTGTAAGTTACACCTTTTAAAGTCCAACTCAGCAAAACCCTTAACACATGGGATGTCACACAGCTTCCATAATTCGGCCATAAAAACAGAAAATAACACCAGCTAATTCAACATTGCATAAATAAAAAGTCTATAAAAAGGACAGCATCTGACATAATCTAAAGTGCGTAATGAGCCTTGTGTCCTTTTGTATTGCTCTTTCAGAAACCTCTGTAATATTTTCATATTTAATTGATATTTTGCTTTTTGCATCAGAATATGTTAAGGACATAAAGAAAAACTATAATTTTCAATATAATCTTAGGGTCCTGTTACTGCTATAAATCATAATAATCCTGTTATTCTGATGATAATACATCTACTCTGAACCTTTGAGAATTATTGGAGCACAACATCAAAGAAGTTTCTCTAAAACTCATGCTATTGATATGCCAAATGCTAAGTAACAAGAGTATATTACCAATTATTTTTTATATAACTAGCACTGATATCCTAAATGATATACACAAGGATGGGATCTGTTCTCTTATTATGAGAACAATACATATTCATTAAAGAATACTCTGAAAATACAGATCAGCAAAGAGAAGAAAATTAGAGATTGTAAGGTACAACCCAGGCTGAAAACCCCCAGTTTGGGTGCCTCCCATCAGCCTGTCCCTCATCAGCTCTCTGACCATTTTGGACACACCCTTAATCTCTGAACAGGAGGCCATGGATAATACCTGTTGGCTCATAAGAAGGACATTGGAGCCATGGCAGATGACCACTGTCAATCCTGTATTTATATAATGCTTCTAAAGGAGTTTAAACACTCCTCACATACATTTTATTTTGATTTTTCTGCCCATCTTCACCTACATTTTTATGTGATAGGGAATCATGTATACTGTAACAGACTACTGACTAGTCAGAGGCAACTATTAAAAAAAAAAAAAGAGGTCTTGTTGCTTAACTACTCTTAATCCAGAGAATAATTTTTTTTATGTAATGTAATTACAACAAAGCCATTCATAACATATCTGATGTTCTTCAACTTGAGGGAACTCCTGTGGTTCCAGGTATACTTGACCTGGCTAGTTCCTTGCGAGCTGGGGAACCAAAAAGCTTAGAGAATGGGGGCGATTGCGGCATAGACTCTATAACTGACTTGCCTCTCTTGCTTCTGTACATATAGATTTAAGTGGGCATAGCACACCTAACAAGAGCCCAACTTGTGCTCACATGGGATGGGAACATGTCTGGCCATGTCTGAATGACTGCTGTGGGAATGGGCAAGGCTAATTACAAGACTGCTAAAGAATCTTTGGGGAAAGTTAATCATCCTAAAGCAGAGCCCAACAGGAGGCACCAAGCATTGTCTTCATCTTCATCATCAGTGAAGGAAGAGAAAAACTGATCAAGGCAGATGAACACAGAAACATAAGAGAGAAAAAGAGTTAAAGAAAGATAGAAGGACACATACAAAGAGAGCGTGACTCAAAAAAAGAAAAAAAGACAAAGACAAAGGAAAACAGAGATTAGTACATGGACATATGCACAGCACAAAAAACAACCACAGGAACCAACACCCAAAAATTAAAAAAAAAAGGAAGAGAGAGAGAGGCATAACACAGAAACACCTTTTTAAGAAGTAATATACTTGTCTTATAACCTTTCTTGAATGAAGTTGTTAAAGATGATCAGAAGCATTGCATTTCTGAAACTACAGTCATTTGCGGAGCCATGACATCTTTTACTGGTCCCCACATGCTGGGTGAAATTAACCTAATGGTTGATTCTGGTCCAATGTCCACTTCCATGCTTGACAATTAAAAAATATTACATCTTCTGCTGCATCTCCTAAAAAAGAATGCTAGAAATAATAAATAATACATCCTCTGCAGTTCTTTGACATTTCACATATAGAAAAACCATGAAACAGATCCCCCTTTATGCTGACTGACAGGCATTCTAAAACTGGCACAGACTTATTTTTAATTTATTTAAATCAGTCTGGAAATTGTAATTTTAACTTGAAATTGGCAAAATCTCTTTTATTTCTTGAATAGAAAAACCTTACATTTTAATTCTAATGTGTGAATCCTTTTAAAATCTGAATTTTTAAAAGGTGTCACCATGGGGTAATCTAAGAGGATGTTAATATGCTATCTTCCCTAAAAATATTTTAACATTTTCCTACAATACTAAAAACTTACCTTCTTCCATTTTTAGGTTAATAGAGTAAATAGATCATACGAATATTGTGGTTTATTTATAAAACAATTATATTCAAGTCTTACCATGGAGTAGCAAAATTTTCAATTCCTTTCAGTTTTTTTCCTTTGAAGAAAATACGTAGCAAAACCAACTATAAAACCCTCTAATTATAAATTAAATCCAAGATATTGTTGGACAATGAGATGCTTTATTAAATTTGATACATTTACTATATAAGAATTCTGTGAGGAAAAAAGGGGGGTATCAAATTACTTTGGAGCTAGGTCTCTGCATTATAAAGTATGTCCCCAAAAGATGTCCTCTCACCATACCCGATGGCTATAAGCATACAGATCACCAAAAAGCAGCAATAGCTTTTCCTGGTAAGACAAGTTTCAACTGACCTGCCCATGGTATTACAAGTTCTCCTAGCAAAATAAAAAAAGTCCCAATCCCCATGTCTACATAGTATCATCTCCAAGCAGGTGAGATGGATGAAGCACCTGGACCAGCCCTACATCTGTGCTTGGCATGAGGTCCTCACACAGGATCAACCTTGGGAAGGCCATCTTCCCCTCATCCAGACTCTACTTGAACTATTCCGAGACTCCTTGGAGGGGTGAAACGTCTAGAAAAAAGAAAGCGAGAGAGAGAGAGAGAGAGAGAGTGAGAGAGAAAGAGAAAGAGGTTTCAATATTGAAAGGAATATACAAATGATCAAATTCAGCTGCACCAATGTTGAGGGGAAGGATGGAGAAGTTGGAAAATAAGCAGCTTTGCAAAATGTTCTCTGGTATGACAAGAACTGACCAGAGGTGCCACTGCCCCTGACATATCATTGATGAAAGCCACCCATTTTCTTACCAGGCATGGGCGTCTCTGCAATGAGGTGTTTGTGGTTGGTAAACAGTTCAGTGGAATCTTGTTCTATTGATCTTTCCTCTAAGTCTGATTCTGGGATGGTAGTACAGCCACCTAGTTGGAAAAAATATATACAGTATTTTAAGCAGTGTGTAGGAAAATCTGCCTCTCCACACGGCAACCACATGCTTAAGAACATACCAACCATAAAGATAACAAACGATGTGAAAACAATCTTCAGGAGCAGACCAAAAAGAATAATTTCAAATGTCTCTCTTTGGTGAAAAATACTGGGAATGAGTAATTGCCCCCAAAGACATCTTTGCAACACTTAGATCACTTAGCAACAACAGCAGTGGTGTTGTCTTTAAATTTATTCTTTTTGAATTCAGAAAGTACATATGTGATATCTGTAATATAAGGGCACCTCAGCAGGAATTCTCTCTAATACCAGAGCATCAGAAGCTATAAAAACCAAAGCACATCGCCCACAGCTATGAAACCTTTCTTGAGCAAAGAAGGTTGCTGGTGTCCTGAGATGGTGACTGTGGTGGTATTTCTCTGGACTTTGATTCTACCCCTGCACCTCACAGTACAGACACAAACACCTCATAATTCAACAGCAAAGCCATATGCTGCATTGCGGAAGCTTTCAATTCCAAGTCAAATCCACAGTGACTTGAGGATGATCCAGAACCACTGCACTTTTAAAATACTGGGTATAAGTCATTTGATATTATTCACCAAAATCTTGTAGGGGAAACTCGTATAAGAATTTTTTGACTGTATCTGTAACTTGATTTGACTCATTTGCTATCATTTTCTGGAAAATGTACGGACATGCTGTATACTATACAAATTTTTTTTGTTCCCAAAGCCATTCTTCTTGTTAATGTAGTGTGATTTTTTTTTTTCCTTGTCTGAGGCTTCTCACACATGGAGTCCAAAGCCTCTGTGCTCAAGTTTTGCTTATGCATGAGGGGGTTTATAAGGAAAGACAGGGTATCGAAGCACTGATTTGTAAACCACATGATTCAAATGAGAGGGAAGTGGGAAGATCCCACGTCTGGAGGAGAAGACACCTTACCACTCATTCCTCTGCATCAACGCTGAAAAAAGAAATTGGTGCCAAGGGAAACTTGAGAGAAAAGCATTTCCACATTCATCAAATAAGAATTAGAGGTAGCCTCAGAGGTTCCCCAACAGGATATGTTAGAATTCTCCAACAGCGCAATGGTATTTGCCTGGCTGTATCTGAAAACGGCGAGGGTCTCATCCAGAAGCAGGACCAGGCTTATTTTTAATTTCTTTCCAAAGCCTGTATATCATGGTAACAATGATTATTACTGAGTACTTTCTAAATGCTAGAAACCCTGTCCATATTATCATGAAATAGATAATATTATTCTCCTCTTACAGATAAGAAGATAGATCTCATGAGATGTAGTAACTTGCCAGGATCACACAGCTCCTAAGGAGGCAGGAATAAGGCCCAACTCACAGCCAAGACTGACAACTCCCAAAGCACATGTCACCTGACCACTTACTTTATGGCTCCTCAGTTGCAGCATTAGTCAAAGAGGTACTGTGGCTGCAGGTCTCAGGTGTCAGCAGGTTTTTTGTTTTTTTTTTTTTTTAAAGATTTTTTTTATTTATTTGACAGACAGAGATCACAAGTAGGCAGAGAGGCAGGCAGAGAGAGAGAGAGGGGGGGGGAAGCAGGCTTCCTGCAGAGCAGAGAGCCCGATGTGGGGCTCAATCCCAGGACCCTGGGATCATGACCCGAGCTGAAGGCAGAGGCTTTAACCCACTGAGCCACCCAGGCGCCCCAGGTGTCAGCAGGTTTTATTCCACCTGGCAATCCACTGAGTGTGATGGCAAGGAGCACCGCTTAGAGTACTGTGAGGCCAGTGCAGGCTCTGAGGTGCTGGGACCTTGGAGAAGTCCAAGAGATAGCACCCTTCTCCTCTTGACCCCTCACCCAATTGAGATAAAAAGTAGGGCATGTGTGGTGAGGGAGAACCAATGATACCAATGATAGGGAAGAACAGAAAGAAGGAGTGTGCTCCTTGCAGAACAGAATCTGAACTCAAGAAAAAAAAAAGGACTAAGAATGGCTTGGTTCCTCATTGCACACTCACAAATCAGGTTAAGGCATCCCTGAGGTAGAGGGAGGGAGGAAGCTATCTTCACACACAAGGAAACCTCAGTATACCCAGCCAACAAATGGGAAGACTGTAGTGATCAGTTAGTGGTGTCTGCCACATTTGTAGAGAGGCAGGTCTCCACTGATTAAGTAGTGTCCACCTTTTTTATTCCAGCTGACTCAATAATGATGCAAGACAGAGGATAAAGACTTAAAAGCACTTCCTAGTTCTTTAATCACACAGACATGAAAGGACAAGTCAGTCATTACAGACTATGAACAACTTATGTTATTTCTTCTTTCTTCCTGGCACAAAAATTTTTTTCCTTGTCCTTAGTACAGTGAAATTTTTAAAAAAATCTCTCAAATCCCACTGCAGGGCTGACCAGTCACTTGCCCTGGGAATCCCATCCCCCTTTTTTGGGATGTCTCCATGTAGTCAGGCTGAACAACCATATGCCTAGAGTTTCTGCCCTCCTGGTTTGGAAGAAAGAATAAGGTATGGGATCTGACATCCTGACCAATGGAAAATGGGAGAAGGGAAAAAGCTGGCAGAGAATTTCCCTCCTGCCTCTCCTTAGGAAGACTCTGAATTATTACTTTTATTTTACCAACCTCCAGGAAAGTACTGTATGCTGGGTAGATGTACCTGCTGGGTCTCTTCATGGCTCTTTGAGACAAGTGGTCACCAGCACAGGATGAAGTACTTTATATTATATTGGACATTTCCTTCACTCCCTTACTTTTTCCTCATCCTCCCTTCTCTGACTTTGCCAAATAAACCAGCATTTTAATCCTTGCCTCAGGCTCTGCTTTATTGCAAAAATCACTGATACTGGAAATAGTTCTAAAAAAACAGGCCTTCAACACAGAATTTGGAGGTTAGATTGCCCACCTATGTGTAAGAAATAGGGGCTCCATGGGTGGGAGCAAACAGGATGGGCATAACCCTGTTATGTAATTATGTAAGCTTTCATCCATGGCTAACTGGAATGAAGTGCATGTAGACGTCAAGACTGGCAGATTGAATAGCTGTGGGGTGGAAATATTTATAATTATAAGCATTCCTGAATAGGGCGGCTGCTTCTGATGACCAGATATGTTGAGAAAAAAAAGAAAATGGCAAGTTTGGTGAAGTTAATAGGCAATGAAAGGCACATCCTTAAAGTCAAAGGTCACTTAGGCCTTGCTAGTTTAAGTGAGATCATTGGACCCCACAGCACTGGATATCACCAGGGAGTTTGTTAGAAATGTGGAATCCTAGTCCTTGCCCCACAGCTACTAAAACTGAATCTGCCAAGGACAGATGAGTATAACTGATGAGATTTTTGCTAAGAAAAAAATACTTGTTTGTTAAAAATGTCAGAATAAATAGTAACACAAAAATAAAACATAAAACTTCCAGACTATCAGAGACCCTCTAAAGCCCATCCATGGAAGTGGAGTCTGGGTTCCACAGACGGCGGATGAAGTACCCTTGGCTTAGAGCCTGTGTCATCAAAGGATAAGAAGAAAAACCACAGCTGGATGAAATCATCCAAACACACATTGTGTGTGCAGAACATAAGAGCCAATAGGCAAAAACAATTGAGAGCCAGGGACCTCCTGATCTGGAAATCATAGTACTATGGACTTAGTGTATTCTGGGCACCTGGGTATGAATTCTCAGTGCATTAGCTTACTCAATCCTCAGGCAACCCTATCAAGAAGGGTTTATTGGCCCCATTTTACAATTACGAAAGTATTGATATTAACTTGTGTTTTTTCTTCAGCTTTCCCTCCCATATGCCTCTTCCCCCCTAATTTCTCCAGGCCATTTTGTGTTTCCTTGCCTTAGAAATTTGTACTGGGGCCATATCAAAAGTAATCTGAAAATACTCTTTTCTAGCCTTAGTCTTCCCAAAGCCTGAGCTCATGGAAGATACGAAAGTATCTCTGGGGAAAGATTTTCTCTAGTGGTAATTCAGGGGGTAAAGAGAGCCAGGCTGGACCACTCCAGGGGAGCAAGCCATCAAGTGATGGAGATGCAGGCACAAGGAGGGCTAGGCATCAGGAGCCCCAACCTCAGCAAGGACTTGCTCACCCACCAAGCCTCTGCTGTGGGCTTAGGCAAAGAGGCTGTAGACAGTACTGCACCCTCATTTTTTTGAGCTCCAGGGAGACAGGAGCCAGGGGAGGCAGGGTGGGCAATAATAACTGAGACTGAATTTCCCATCTTCTTGTTCATAAAGAAAAAAAAGAAAAGTTGGCATTTTTGCATCCCTTACTTAGCTTTGCAAGACTAAGTGTCAGGCCTGCTAGAAAGTCTCAATTTATTAAATGTAAACCTAGAGATTACCTCACTTGCCAGAGGTCACACAGCAAGTCTATATGAGCTGTAGCCCAGCTCTTCCCATGGCAGCCAAGCTTCTCAAAAGGAGCAGTTTTTAAAATTTCTAATCTATCTAAACTAATACTTTTGTAAAATGTTCATAACAATAAAAGGAATTACTAGAAAAATGAAATAAAAATATAACACCCCTCATCTATTAGTAGTAGATTTAATCTTTGTAAAGTACTCTGTCAATTGCTAAAAGTTTTCTAAACACTTACTCTCAATTTCAGATTCACAAAAAAGTCTACAGGCAGATGTCAGTCTTCTGGCCACATTTTGTTTTTTGTTTGTTTGTTTGTTTGTTTAAAAGATTTTATTTATTTATTTGACAGAGATCACAGGTAGGCAGAGAAGCAGGCAAAGAGAGAAGAGGAAGCAGGCTCCCTACTGAGCAGAGAGCCCGATGCGGGGCTCAATCCCAGGACTCTGGAATCATGACCTGAGCCAAAGGCAGAGGCTTTAACCCACTGAGCCACCCAGGAGCTCCTTCTAGCCACACTTTGAACAGCAGTGACATGAGATATGGTCTACCTTAATTAATGCAACATACAGAATTAGAGTTTAGGAATAATAATTCAGCAAACTCCTAATTATCTAAAGTTCAGATAGCCAGCAATTTTATTTTGGCAACAACAGGGGCTTCTCACTTCTCTGTTCTCTTCAAATATCTGGCTGGCGGCTCCCTCACTGCATAGTGTCCAGAACAGCCCCCATTTCCCTAGCAGGGAGATGTCCATGTTCTCCAATACCTGTTGCTGCCACAAAAACGGGGCTCCGCTTTTATTTCTGTGCTCTTTTATAAGAGGAGATTCATTAAGAAGAACTGAGATCAGGAGTTGGAGCTCTGGGAACACTGTAATAAGAGAACAATGTTGTAAGTGGTAGCTAACCCCTGCAGGTAACCCTGCAGGTAAAATTGTAAAATGTGAAGCATGTATCATGAATTGTGAATTATCAGCATAGGAGCATTTGGAACAAGGTAGTCTATAAATTGGAGACTACGCCAATGATGTTTAGAAAGATCTTTCTGAGGCAGTTTACTACACCGCCTATTCCTCTGAACTGTTACCAAATTATGCACAAGCTCATTTGTGTTAACCATACCTAGCTGTAAAAATTTATTTTCTTGCAAGTAATAACCCATTAATACATATAGCAATCCTCATGTAGCCAGGAAACTACTTAAGTAAAAAAACCTTACCCAGAATTCTGAATAGGAGTTCACCCTAAATTTACAAAGATGATGCAACTCTAGCATTTTTTAGGGAGTCCAAACTATCCTCAAACCTGTCTCTGCATTTAAAAGCAAACTATGAAATGGTTGAACTTCCTCCTTAACCGGGTGGAACATGTTTTCTCAACAAGGGAATTACACTAGGATTTCCTACCCACTGTCAGAAAAACAAACAAATAAAAATAACAATAAAAAAGAGCTCAGGTTCTCTCCCTAGGTTGCTACTGTGGCATTAACTATTAAGTTATAGAATTCAAAGGTCAAGACAGGAAGCCAGGTAGAAACAAATGTGACTATCCTCTGGAATACTAGATAGAGATCAAAATCAGACTGCAAAGTAAACATTGACATGCCAATAAATGTGGAACCAGCTAGCTGGCGAGAGAGAAAAGTAAAGCCCTCATCTGTAGTGTCTGTGCATGTCCATGGTGTAAATATTCCCACCAGGGCCAGTTTCAAGCAAGCAAAGTGACATCACCGACTAAGCCTGGCAGAGCTGCACATAGTTAGCACTTTCACCATAGACTCTGTAGACAACAACCACCTTGAGAGCATAGAGTAAAATAGTAAAGAGTTCTGAGGTATATTATCTTTCTTCCAGATACAATGTATTTGATAATAAATGTACAGAATTTAGTTTTTAATAACAGCTGAATTTATCAACTAGCTCACAGAATTGCTAAAAATTCAACAATTGGCTCTCATGAGCTGGTGAGAGCCATCTCTGGCACTGAAGGTGGGCATGGTGTAGGGGGTTTAATGTTGTGTTTTGAGTCCTCAATTCAAACTGTGGCACTGCATTTATGAGCCAACCAATCCTCCGGAGCAAGTTATTTCACTTAAATGAGCTCCAGTTTCCTTATCTATAAAAAAGAGATTATGGCATCCCTCCTTCATAAGAGAGAAATTGATGTGTGCGTGAAAAACACAGTAAGTCTTGACTATATTTTCAGATAAAAGTCAAGAATACTAAAAGAAGAGTAAATAGGCCAAGATAAAGGTCCCTAAAGGTGGGAGTCTGAAAGGGTAGGGTTCACACAGGCCGAAGCACCTACGGGCCAAGACATAGCTCTGCAGCAAGAAAAGAAAGTGCCCAGAAACCTTAAACATGTGGCCACCTCTGAAATGGACTACTCTTTTACTCATGCCCTATCTTACACCTTTCCTTCTACTTGATCAGCTGAATTCTAATATTTGATCTTATCCCTATATGAATCCTGGTGGCCCAGCTTACCTGCCTCACCGTCTACCTTAACCCAAATAGTCTAAACCAGGGGTTGACCAGATAGATTATTTTTTAAACTCTGCAGGCTATCTGATCTCTGGAGCAACCACTCGATTTTGCCATTGTACTGCAAACTCAACCAAAAATAATATGTAAACATGATTAGCATTGGTTGTATCCCAATAAAACTTTACTTACTAGAACGGGTAGTAGGCCAGAGTTAGCCCATAAACCATAAATAGTTTGTCAATCCCTGGGCTAATCCAAGGCTCCCAGAAAGTCACTCTTCATATAGTATCCTAACTCTAAAGGATCCCAGAGGCATTTATCACTGTTAGATTACCTTATAGTATTA
>NW_019154100.1:32562048-32613953 GCF_002288905.1 Enhydra lutris kenyoni | reverse complement strand
CTATAATAACTAGAAGAAGGAGGAAAAAGTGGAGGAGGGAGAAAGGAGGAGGAAGAAAAAAAGAGGAGAAGAAGTAGTAGTATTAGCAAGAGTAGTACTAGTTTAAAAGCATATTGTTGGGGTGCCTGGGTGGCTTTGTCAGTTAAGTGTGTGTCTTTGGCTCAGGTCATGATTCATGATCCCAGGGTCCTGGAATCAAGGCCTGTATCGGACTCCCTGCTCAGTGGGGAGTCTGCTATAATAACTAGAAGAAGGAGGAAAAAGTGGAGGAGGGAGAAAGGAGGAGGAAGAAAAAAAGAGGAGAAGAAGTAGTAGTATTAGCAAGAGTAGTACTAGTTTAAAAGCATATTGTTGGGGTGCCTGGGTGGCTTTGTCAGTTAAGTGTGTGTCTTTGGCTCAGGTCATGATTCATGATCCCAGGGTCCTGGAATCAAGGCCTGTATCGGACTCCCTGCTCAGTGGGGAGTCTGCTTCTCCCTCTGCCCCTCCCTTCTACTCCCTGCTTCTGTGCACTCACTCTCTCTCTCTCAAATAAATAAATAAATAAATAAATTGTGAAACAGAGAAATTGAAGAAAAAAAGCATATTGTTTACCCCATTGCTATAATATTTTTGGTTTGGGCAGTGATAAAATTTTTTTTAATAGACTACTTTTCAAAACCATTTTAGATGTTCACAAAAATTTAGCAGATAGTACAGTAAATTCTTACATATCTTCTGCACAGTTTCTCTTATTTTAATACCTTGCATCAGTGTAGTACACTTGTTATGGTCAATGAACCAATATTAATACATTATTATTAACCAAAGTCCTTGTTTATTCAAATTTCCTTAGCTTTTACCTAATATCTTTCTTCTGTTCAAAATCCCATCTAGGATACCACATGACGTTAGTTGTCATATATCCTTTGGCTCCTCACAGCTCCTCAGATTTCCACTTGTTTTTGATGGCTTTGACATTTTTGAGGAGTATTGGCCAAGTATATTGTAGAATGCCCTTCTACTGGAATTTATCTGATATTTTTCTCATGACTAGACTGAGGAAAATTTTTATAGGAGGTTTCTTTTTATAAATTCTTAAGGTTCCAATATTTTAGAATTGTCTCCAGAGGTTATCTTTCCTTTTATCAAAAGTGAAAGCTAAGTGGGCAGTGACTGGAGGTACTGTAGGGGAAGGAGGCAGTGAGACTTGACCTAGACTGTGAAACTCAGAGTAGCGGAGCAGGCTGGGCCTGGTGGCAGGACCTAGGCCAAGTTATCAGCTGCCCCATCTGTAAAAAGAGGGCCTTAAAGAGGACTATCAGGAGGATTATATGAGACCATGTACACCCAGTACAGTGCTTAGCACACAGTACATTTTATCATCTCTGCCTTCTTAATTTTTTTGGCAAAATGTACTTTCTGCACCATTTTTGTGGAATCAAAGAACTTCAGTTTTCAGTTCAACTGCCTTCATTTAGTAGCTATCAAAACAGAGGCTCAGAGAAGGTAGCTCATGCTGCTGATATCCCAGAGCTAGTTCTGATTCTCTTGCTTCCTAAACCACTAGAGCTTTCTCAAGAACACATCCTTTTCCAGAAAGATCTCAATGGGTTTGTTTGTGAGTTGGCTGCCCTAACTAGTACTTCTTTTCAATGATACAGAAAATCCAGCAGGTTGGCAAGCTGTTCTTTGGGTGTATTTTAGGACTTCGCTGATTTATTTTCTTGCAATGGTGACCTTTGCAGTCAATTGGGTGTATGGGTGAGAATGTTCCATTCCTTCAGGGAGGAAAAAAACTTTTCTTCTCTCTTCTTCATACACGTGAGAGGAATCAAACAAGGTGACCTGAGCATCACAAATGACCCCAGACCCTGCTCTGACCTGCCAGCCAAAGAATCATCTCTGTTCACGTGGCTTGAATTGCCACTCAGAATTAAAAACAGCAGAAACCTCAAAAATATACACCAGTGATATTCTTCATTTAATCAAGATTTAGTTGATGGATAGAGTATTTTTTTGAGGTTAATGTTCAGATTTCATTTAAAAGGTTTGTAATTCACGTGAAGAGTGGGAATGGGTACTTCGAAAAGAATACTTCAATATCTTAAATATGAAGAGCTTCTCAAAGAGACTATGAGTAGTAGTTTATGAATTCTCTATAAATATAGCCATTGGGAAATGTTTTGGTCTCCCTCCCCTTATCTATCTATACATGTGTGAGGTGAGTGTGAACACACACAAGCACACAGGCATACAGACATGTATAGGAGTTTTTCTGATAATTCTCCTTTACTGTGTTCATTTTCCTAATTGTTTTTAAATATACTTTTTTCTAACCCAAGGACACCACAGCTTAAAAAGCCAAGTATCCTACTGTACATTTGTATAGTGATTTTAGCTGAGTATTTAGAAACTTTTCAGCAAAATGGACCAGTGGAAGGAAGGATGTAGGTAGAAGGGACAGGAGACATAGGATGAAAAGGAAAGGTGAAGAGAAAGGATGAATCACCAACATAGGCTATGATTCTGTTTACATACTGCTGCTATGTAAGATATTGGGGCAACTTGCTGAAGGTATAGATGATCAAATATTCAAGCATAAAAATACATTAGCAGTTAGGAAAATGTAATACAGAATAAGAGGTATAGCTAGGAAGAGTTGTGGATAAAACACAGATTAAAGACCTACACCAGGGCTACAGTGGAATAAAAAGCAAAGGCTCTGGAGGAAAAGTGAGGGTGCACTTCCCTAATCGATCCTCCACCAATCTCTCTTCTTCTAAATTGGACTTCAGATCAAAGTGTCTGGTCTGTCCCATACTTAACTTGACATTTCCTTAAGAGCACATCATAAGTGGTAAGCTTATGCTTGTTGGAAATTTTATGACTAATGACTGGTGTGTGTGAGCGCATGCGCGCACGCGTGCATCTGCATCCACACATAACTCTGTTTTGTACTTGACAGTGATTTTAGAGAACCAACATTTCTGTGAAATTGGGTTTAGAAAGCTATTTACTGAGCAGAAGTGTTCCAGAAAAAAAAAAGAAAAAAATATATATACTCATGATTGTTAATAAATACAATTTATTAAGGCACAGACTTCATCCAAACACATCTTGGAAATAAAGTTCTCACAAATGTACCATATTGCTTAATGTGTTTCTACCACAGCATGGTAAATCAGGTTGATATCATATGACGACACTGCTACTCTAAAGGAGGAACTGGAGAACATAAGTCTGTGTCTTTCTCATCTCCACTTCCAGCTGCCCTTTACTTTGTTGTAATGTGGAAGCACCCCACCTTTAACCTGGCTCAATTTTACAGTTTCAAAATTCAGCAAAGCAGAAGAAGAAAATGCTTTTCTATCTAGTTCTAGGTGTCCAGTTCCAACATATAATATTTGCTTTCCTATGTTCTGTTTCAGTCCATTCTACAACTTTTCTTTTTCCCTGTATTTGCAGATGCCATGCTGACCATTCGACAGTAACAGAGATAATAAAGGCTAGCAAAGAGAGGCAGGTGCAGGTCATTGTAATGTGTGTCCAACATGAAAACCTGTGGAATGTTTGGGAATCCAATTCTGCTGCTTAATAATAAGCTTTGATCCCCGCCCCCCCCCCACACACACAGGGAGAACCTAAAATGTGTTCAAGACTATGCATGTACCTATGTTTGAAAATATTTCCATTTCACACCTCACAGCAGAGACCAAGTGTGTGAATAAAAGGGAGGCTAATATATTTTAAGAGGTCTAGCATGTGTCTCAACAAGTTTTAAAATCCCCATGAAGGCTAAATACTAAGTCCCTTGGGGTGTAAGGGCTCCAGTTGGAGTCTGGATTTAAGAGAGCAGGGTGCTCCTGGCATTAAGAGGTTTCCACAACTTGAATAATGATAGGTGTCTAAGTATTCTTTTAGCTAGACCACCATTTAGAATTTAGGTCCACTTGGTACAGAGGATTAAGAAATATGGGAACATAGCTATTTTCATCCATTGAAAATTATGTAAACAGAATGTACCAAGTAGAAAAAGAGTCCTATTTACAAAAAAGCAAGTGCAGTCCATAAATCCTGCAGATTGGAATAGATCCAGGTTAAGAATTTCTCCAGATGTCAGTCTGTAAACAGGGCTTCATAAAGTGAATTCCCCTAATTAATTGTTGGCAAGAATGATCTTTACACTATGTTAGTGCATTATGACCCTTTACCATATGTAGGTGAATTGCTGTCTGGCCCTATAGATCATTAATCAGTTATGACACGAGTCAGGAGAAAGAAGCAGGGGTCAGCACAACTTCTGATATGGAGAGAAAGTACCATGAAATTATTGCTCAGGAACTCAAAACTTTGCTCACTGAAGGAAATGAGAACTCTTCCTATTTATTTGCATTACATTTGTTTTTCTAACACATTTAGTTCTTAACCTGGAGCACTTGGAAAGACACACACCCAGTAAGAACATAAACATGGAACTTAAAAGAAAAAAGAAAGAAAGAAAGAAACCTACTCACTATTTTGTTAAAGTCTCCAATCACAATGTTTTCCCACATATTAACGAGGCTATTAAATCCTCCAAACAGGAATACAAAAGTATTACCAGGCCATTGTGAGAAGGTGGGGAAGAAGAGAAAGTTAACATTTGCTTTTCTTTGCCAGCTGATCAGTGTCTGGAGCAGTCTGCAACGAAATGCAAGATCTATTGTCTTTCAACTAGATCTTTTCTATACTGATAAGTACAGTATTTTCTTGTTCAAAAAGAAGGTGACTGTGGGTTTTTTTTTTTGTTTTGTTTTTAAAATTTTATTTTATTTTATTTTATTTTTAGAGGAAGGTGATTTTATTTCTCTAATCTGCAAATTAACAATTTTTAATTTTATTTTTTTAAACATATAATATCTTTTTATCCCCAGGGGTACAGGTCTGTGAATCGCCAGGTTTACACACTTCACAGCACTCACCATAGCACATACCCTCCCCAATGTCCATAAACCCAACCCCCTCCCAACCCAGTGACTGTGGTTTTTAATTTCCATTTTGTTTCTAAATCCTAAGGGAATCCAATGTGCAACTGGAAAGAGACAAGATTTTAAGACATTTCCATTTCAAATACTTTCCTCTCCTAACTCCCACTTCAGAGACCAACTCTCTCTCAAAAGTACACACGTACAAATAAAACATTATGGCCACAGTTGAGAAAGAAAGGAAGCCAATAGTTCTGCAATAATAATTTCTTTCAAAAAATGAAATGAAATAGTAAGAGCATAACTCGACTTTGCCTGGACACCACATAATAAGAGAGCCAGTGTTCCTCTCAGCTTCCCTCTTGCATCAAGTGGCTATTAATTCCCCAATGATCCTGACAACATTTCTTCAACTTGAGTTTCTTTCACAACCCAATTAAAAGCCATAATCTTGACCAAACTGCGTTGTTTTTAATAATGACAGAGTCTAGGTGATGATTACGAAACAAAGAGTTCAGTTAGGTCACTCTGGTTGCAAACAGGTTCAGAGAAAAGAGGAAAGAGCACAATGGCTCTGGAAAGTGCCTGTCCCATCATATTCTTCAAATACAATGAGGAACCCAAAAAAACACTCAGGAATCATTCTAAAGCAAATTCATTGTCTAGAGATACATTTCTAAAATAGTCCATTAAACAATGTTATATCTTGCAGAAAAGGGAAATGTACACAGGTTGATAAGTTAGCCCACTGATCACAGAGAGGGATATCCTGAAAAGGGGCACTGCATGGCAAGAATCACCGTAACTTGAACCAATTCATATAAATCTGGGCCTTAGTTTCCTTTTCCCAGAAATGCAGAAATTAAAGCATTTATCTTATGAGAGAAAAAGATTAAGTTAGTTAATACCTGTAGTATAGTTATCACAGAGCCTGGCACACGGCAAACTCCCAATAAATTTTAGCTATTATTTTCAATGATTAACCCCCAATATACATTAGTCATTACAATCACAGCCAATCACACAGGAAACTGCAAGACAAGAGGACAGCACAATTTATACTTTACACTCCAGAAAATGCTCAAGTGAAAACTGAGGCTGGGGTAAGCAGACCAGTGGTGGAATGTGTCCACCTGGACCAAGTGGTCAAAACCTAATTGTCAATGATGCATTAAAATAATTTGCTTGAAAATCGTGCATTCCTTTTAAGATGAAATTCCTTTTAAGATGAAATCAAATAATATTAACACTGGGTGTTAACCACACTGGAATGAAACTAAAATAAATATAATAATTAAATAAAAATTTCAAAAATTTTAAAAAGATGAAATCACTGAGAAGTTATTATCAAAGATGTCCACCCCTCTTGAAATCACAGAAGGAATTTTTTTTAAAAGGCTCACAAGAAGATGGTGATGATGATGATGACGACGATGATGGGTGCATCATCACATTCACTGTATTCTATTTACCAGCAGCGCCATTATTACTGAGAAATGCAAACCCACAAGACACTATGACATAAATGGAAGAAACATTAAGATAAAAGGGTAAAAGAGTGGTAGGTTTGCTTTCTCATGGGAAATTGAAATGGCCAGCAGATGAACCTTAAAAGAGGAAGTCTGCTGACCTAGTGTTACTAAACATAGGAGGCAGCCAAGGAGCAGGGGAATAAAGCAACGCATTTAAATGTATGCCTTGAAGGAAGCAAATACCAATTATTTTTATATGACTTTAATTCTCCTAGTGAATACTTTATAGGTGTTGGCAAGTCCTTCTGGAAAAGGAAGGGATTATTAATGAAGGATTCAGTGGCAACTGCTCACCACCAGTGCTCTAAGAAATAACACTTAACAAAGAGTCATTTAGTTCATACTTCATCTCTAAAGATATAGAAACTTTAAGATACTTAAAACACAGCAAAGTATTACATTCACATACACAGTCCTTTCTATTTCAGTTTCCAGATGATTCTCTAGCCTACATGGTAAAGAAATAAGCTTCCCATAGGGGGAAGGAAAGAGAATCTTTTTCTCTTATGCCAAGAGTAGGTACTTAATATATACTATTATATCATATATATGTATATGTATATATATTCAAAAAGGAATTCATGAAACTTGAAGAAACACACAGGAAACAGTCCTTTAAAAAGTTATCTTTGAAGAATGCTCTACCACATGATTCCAGGAATGCAGCTGGCGACAAGCCACTAATGTAAGGTAGCCAATCTGGGAAAATGCCCAATCAGGTCCTCTATTCTATCTTGATTCTCAAACAGCTTAATCCATCCACTCTAACCAATTCTCATATCATGTGAAATGAAATCTCCCTGGCTAACATCGTGCTCTGAAAATTCTCCAGTTGATTTAAGAGCATAAACTCTCATGTTAGACTGTCAGAATTTTAATCCCAGCCCCACCATTATTAATTGTTGTTTTCTTAAAACTAGTTACTTGATTATTTTTCTGCCTCAAATCCCTTATTTGTAAAATGTGGATAATAACTGTACCTAGCTCATAGGAAAACTGTAAAGGTTAAATGATTTAATTTATGTAAAGCACTTCAAATCGTCCCTGGCTCACAGTAAGTGATATACAAGTATTATAATACTACTACTATTATTATCATCATCATCTTTGCCTTATATTGCCAAAATTACCTCACCTAAGCCTGAGATTCTCATTGTAATGAAAGGAGATTAGCCAATTTCAAGGTGGAAAGCAGCAACTATTGTCTGTCCTCCAGAAAAATGAACTGTTGTGTTGGTCAAGGAAAACCTTAATTGGTCATCTGGTCTGGCAAAACAAAACAAAACAAAACAAAAGTGACCAGTAGGAAATACCAGCTTGGTAAAGAAGAACAAAGATTAGAGTCTAGATAAATAATCATGGACAACAAAAAAAGATCAGATCAGGAAGACACTTTCCTACATCTTCCTCCATTTCTTTGCTCCTCTTTTTTTTTTTTTTTTTTCCTCTTTGCTCCTCTTGATGGTAAAACTTCTCCAAGAGTTGTTGGTATTTGTTGTTTTCAATTCTTTTCTTTTCTTTTTTGTTGTACATGAATCCCAGTCTGGCCTTTGCCTCTATCACTCAAGTTGCTTCTATCAGGATCACTATGACCCCCAAGTTACTAAATCTACAGGACAATTCTCAGCCTTCAACTTACTTGACCCCCGAGCAGCATTTGACTCAGCTAATAGCTCCATCTTCTCTGAACCTCCTTTTTCATGTGACTTCTAGGATACCACATTTGACTGATTCTCCCCTCACCTCACTATACACTCCTTCTCAATACCTTTTGCTGGTTCCCCCTCTTGTCCCAAACCTCCTACAAATTAGAAGATGCGGGACTCAGTTTTTGATCCTTATCTCTTTTAAAATCACTTCCCTGATGATCTTATCCAGCTTCCTGGCTTTAAATAACACTTCCATGCTAAAAAAGCCTAAGTTTATAATGCCGGCCCAGACTTGTCTCCTGAACTTCAAACTCACACATCCAACTACATACTCATTCTCTTCACTTGGAAATACAGCAGCATCTCAAATTCAACATAACCTAAACTGTACCCTGATTTTCCCCACAAACTTGTTCTACCACAGCCTTTCTCATCTCAACTCCATCCTTGCAGTGGCCTAAGCCAAAACTCTTGGGGTAGTTCTTGACTCCTTTCTTCCTCTCACACATCACAGCCACTGTTACTAAATTCTATTGTCTTTGCATTTAAAAGATACCTAGAATCAGACCACTTCTCACCACCTCTGCCACTATACCATCACTCTGATGCAATCCACCACCATTTCTTACCTGAATTATTGCTAAAGTACTTAACTGAATAACCACTGAACTGACTGCCCACTTCTACCTTTGACCCCCTGCTCCATACCAGTCCGTTCTCAATCTAGCAGCCATGGATCCTTTTAAAATGTAAGATTGCATCATAGCTCTGCTCAAAATGGACCTCCCCTCTCTTTCAGAGAGAAAGTGTAACTCTGCAAAAGGCTGTATATGATATGACCCCTCTGACTGCACATCCTACCACTCTGCCTCACTAGTCTCCTTGCTGTCCCAGAAACATGCCAGGGCCATTCCCTTTACTTGGAACACTTATCCCTCTAATCTATGCATGGATAAATCCCTCATTTTCTTCAAGTGTTTGTTCAAAAGTTGCCTCCTAAACAAAGCCTACCATGACAACCCAATTTAAAATCACAATTTTATAACTGCCCCCTTTCTGACATTCCTTTTCTTTTTCCACAGTGCTTACCACCTTTTAACACTAACACTTACTATTTTCTAATATGTGATATAATTTACTTATTTATGATGCTTGGTGCATAGCGTCTCCCCCGCTAGAACTCAGAGCTCCAAAACTGCAAAGATCTTCGTTTTGTTCATTGCTATATCCCAAGCCCTAGAATAGTGCCTGGCACACAGCAGACATACAATAATTATTTGTTGACTTGAATGAATGAATTTAGGCTAAGAGATTAGGAGGAAGCAATGGAAACCAAAATTCATTCTATTTTTAACATAATATATATGCCTTTCCCCCTGGGTGGTTGGAAAGTAATCACTGCAGAATGTAGTATACAAACTCTTTTCTACTCTCCTGATTGCTCTATGAACCAGAAATGGTTCTTAAAAAGTACTTGCTTTAGCTGATACTCATCTTTTAGAAATAAACCTTACTGGATGATAACACATGGAGAATCTGTGAGACTGAGGAGGTGCAACAACAAAACGTCCAGCCCAGAAAGGAAACAAGATCTCAGTAGTAATTCGTGTAGAAGCTAAAGTTAAAAAGAAGTACTGGGGTGCCTGTAATTCTAGTTCTCGATAAGAGTCATCTTATGGATGAAAGAACTGCAAAGGAAGGTACAAAGACTTCTGTCTGCTTGAGAAATTTCTCAAAACGAATGAAAAAGGATCCATCTTATTTCCACTGGGGCATCAAGTTATAACCTGGAACAGTTTATTTTTCTCAGGCTACTTCAAATCTAAACATGTTTTTAAAAGCAAGCCCAATGAAAGATTAGATAAATAACTGGATGATGTTTTTTATACTCTGGTAACCTAAACATTTCAAATTCCTCCCTCTTTACTAATATAAATCTCTAATTCCAGAGAAGGTGAAATATCCCCAAAGTTTGAACATTACTGAGAATTATTCACATTTACCTCCATTTCCATCTTACACTTTTTTGGCAATAAAAAGCCAGGTTTCATCCAAACTTTGGTATTATGACTCTTCCAATTGTAAAACAACTTGGACTAACCCCAGCTCTACTGCCTTTGAAGATGGAACATAGCGGCCCTGCTCAACACTTTCTTTTCTCTGCTTTCTTACCTTCTATACATCCTATGCTGCCCTCTCTCAAACCACGCCTTTATAAACAGAGAGGAAACAGGAAGCTATCTGCCTACAATTAAGCTATGAAAACATTTTTAAATGGTGTCACACACAGAAGAGGAATAGTTTGTAAGGCAAGAAAATATCAGGGAGGGGAGTGGCTTCTCTGGCTGAGAAAAGGGAGACACTGGGATGAGCAGCTCTGTGGGAATGCCACAGGGGAAGAAAGGGAGGGAAGGAGAGATGGAGGAAGACTAAGGATGTGCAAAAGGCAGAAGGGAAAGAGGATGGTCAGCCCACAGTACAACCCACATGTCAGAATGTTTAGGAATGTAACAGGGTGGCTAGGAGATAAGAAAATACACCAGGCTGATGGGACCATTCGATTTGTATCATGTTCCACAGTGTCTGAAATAATCTCACTTGACGTTGATCCTCACAAAAGCTCTGAGTGATAGAGGAGCTAAATCTCTACCCCGCCACCCCCACACACATCCAAGGAAAACACCCACCCAGCTCCTGAGTAATTTATTTAAAACTTTTGACCCTCTATCTCCTCATAGGCAAAAATGGGAATAATATCTTCTTAACAAATGACTGTGGCAAGTGAATATATTATTATATAAAGCACCAGATACAAAGTCATGCTTAATAATGGGTAGTTATTATAATAAATAAAATGAAGAGTAACTGACCCAAGATCAGACAATGAGCCAATGAGCCCATTAGGAGGAGAATCTGGGTATTCCTTGCTGTGGGCATTTTCCACCAAAGCACACTGTGCTACGGAGAGAAGGACAGAAGGCAGAAATTGAGGGGGCTTCAAAACAGTAATAGTGTACCAGGTGGAAACGTGTGGTACAGATAGTATAGATGACTAAAGACCCAGACTGTGGCTTCCAAGAGGTGAAAAACTGGATGCAGTGTTTGCACAGGAGTATGAAAGGGAAGACCATGATGAAGGGAAAGCATTAGGGGGCTTATGTATGATAGCTGGATAATAATTACATCAGTACCATTTCTAAGTATCTACTATGTGCCAGCCATAGTGCTACTTCTTTACATGGTTGCTCATTTTCAGCAGCCTAAAATGGTGGTTATTAGCATCTCATTTCACAGGTGATGAAACTAAGCTCTAAAAATTGACTTGTTCAAGGTCACACACATTGTGAGTGAGAGAATCTGTTATACGCTGACTCCAAAATCCAAGGCTTAGACCATTCCATTATCTTGTATCTCCCTGATTGAAAGAAAAGACACAATGGGATTGTGAATGATTGTTTGAAGAGTAAGAGTTTTAGACTGGCAAAATAGGATCACAGTGTATACCTTCTATCCTCAAAACCCACTCATCCCTACCTCTTGCTCAAAAGAAAAGTCGAAGAGTTTGGGAAATTGACTGAGGCCTCAACTCAGCAAAAAAGAAATCAGCACAGAAGAAACTTACAGATCCACCAGTGAAGAGAGATTCTTAGACAGTTTTAAAAGACCCTTAGACTATTGAAAAAGAATTCAGAGTTAATGAATCCTTCTATAGAATATAATTGCAAAGGAGAGGAAGTGCCTCAATAGAATAGATAGGATTTACAATTAGAAAGAAGTGAAATAGTAAAGTGGAAGATAATGCCTTTTCCACCTACACTGAGGAAAACACAAATTAGTCTTCCACAACTTGGGAAATGTCAAAGGAGTTTATAGATGAAAAATTTTAATTACAACAAAAATAAAGAAAAATGATTAAAAATTACCATAAATTATCCTTCTCATGATGCTAGATAGTGGCAGAACATTTAACATTTACATGCAGATCTATTTCCCAAATGTAGCAGAACTGTGCTAGGAAACTGACAAAGCCCTGAGTGCAAACTCACACAGGAAAAAAAAAATTAAGGGCCATTCATATATGTATATATATATATACATATATATATATGCGCAAAAATCCAAACTAAGACAGCAAATCTAACTAAGAATGATATATTTAAAAGGCAACAATAAAGAAAAACTTATTCCAGGAATACAGAATTATTTGATTAACGTAATTTTTAAACCAATATATCAGAAAGGAATCTCAATAAAGGAAAATACTCAACATGCACTTCTGATTTAAGAAGACACCTACTGAACTAGGAATAACTATCTGAAATTCATAGGCAACATCAAATTTATGAGTAAAGCAGATAAAGACATTCAGGGTAAGATAAAGATATGAGTAAAGATAAAGATGAGGATCTTGGCGCATATATCACTAATATTATTTAATATGGCTCCAGAAATTCAAGGCAATGTAATAAGAAAAAGGAAAAGAATGTATGTATTAGAAAAGAGATAAAATGATCATAATTTCTGAATGATGCAATTATATACCTAAAATATTTCCAAGAATATGAAACAAAATCTATCTGAATAGGTAGAAGACATATATGTGTGTCTGTATATATATATTATATATATACACAAAAGATAAATATATCAAATATATATACCTGTACATACAATCTTCCACCTATTCAAATAGATTTTATTTCATATTCTTGGAATATATTTTTGATCATTTCCCTTTGCATTAACAATATCCAGACAGAAATGTAATGGAGAAATTATTATATTCAAAAGGATACCAAATAGGGACACCTGGGTGGCTCAGTCAGTTAAGCATCTGACTCTCGGTTTTAACTCAGGTCATGATCTCAGGATTGTGAGATCAAGCCCAGCATCAGGCTCCACACTCAGTGAGAAGTTTGCTTGGGATTCTCTCTCTCTCCCCCTCTTTCTCTCCCCCCACCACTCTCTCTCTCAAATAAATAAAATCTTTAAAAACAAGCAAACAAACAAAAACACAAAAGGATACCAAATAAATACTTAAATAAATGCTCTTATACCATTATGGCAAATAAATAGCATTGCTATCACTGTCAGAATAGATGGAGAGGAAGATGGAATAGCATCTGAGATATTTAGTATATTTTACAAGTATATTTCAAAGAATGGCAAACGATGTATTATCCAATAAACTATGCTGGAATTTGGGTAAAATATCGGGAAAAAACAAAAGGTAGATACACCAAATAAATTTTAGATGGTTGAAAGAGCTTAAGGTAACAACATATGAAGAAGAAGTAAGGAAAACCAAGTAAATGGAATCGGTAGAGGAAAAAAATGAATAGATTTGGCTATCAAAAGGAATTCCGGTTAAAAACAAAAAAAATCCTAACAAATTACCTTAAGCAAAATTTAAAACAAAACTAAAACCTCAGAAAAAATATTTGTAACATATATTTTAAAATGTGAGTTAATTCCTTTTTAATACAAAGTGCTCTTCAGTCAATAATAAAAAGTGATATTGTGATTGACAGAAACATGGCAAAACATGAAGAAGTAATTTACAGAAGGAAAAATATAAAAGGCTAATACATACTAGGAATAATGTAAATTATTATAAAATTACCTAAAAAAGGCTGCAAATATTTTTTAAATGCAACCTTATTAATAGCCACAGATATACAATTAAAATTCTAGTTTCCATTTTGGTGACAACAAAGATTAAAAGGAATTATAATCACTGATGTCAAGGAGGCACCATAAAGTTACTGTTGAACTTTTAAATCAAGAAGAAATTCCTGGAAAGAAAGCCAGAAACAGAAACAGGTTCTTCAATTGTAGGCCTTTACTTTAAGGCAATAATAAAAGATGGGTACAATATCCTCAAATAGATACTGGGCACAGCAATATTTATAATAATTTAAAAATAAAACTATCTAAATGTCCAATAATCAGGGTTACAATACCCATATACTTTCTGTTACCCCCTCACTCTAAAGATCTTGAACAAGGTCTGGTTTTCCATACCCCTTTGCTCTTATTTAAATTATGTTCTCTGCCAGGAATGTCCTCTTCTAATTTCCTTTAAATTCATGTTCTTCATGGATCAGTTTAAAGAATGATAATAGTAACTATGATAAAAAGTACAGAGATAATAATAATGATAACAGTAGATAACATCTATCAAGAACTTTTAAGAACTTGTTATTCTAAGTTATAAATAACAACATTTAATACTGGTAACAACCTTATGAGGTAATGCTTTTATTATTGCCCCTATGCAGAGAAGAAAACTGAGGGATATAGGGGTTAAATCGCTAACCCAAGGTCACACAGCCAGTTAGATGGCGCTATAATAAAAATCCAAGCAAAAATGGGCTCTAGGTCCATGTTTGTAGCATATGGCTCTCCAAGCCATCTCATCTATAAAATTTCCTTCCACCCCAAGCCCAGAATCAGCCCCTAGCTCTCAAACCCCCTATATATTTCCTATAAAATCCTTATGAGAGCACTTTCACACATGATTTGGCATCTTTATTTATGCATCTCCTGCACCAGACTCTGAGGACTGTATCTTACTCTGGCTTGTGTATCCCGTGATTAAACACAGCCACTGGAACAACAATGGTTTTCAGTATATATTTACCCAATAAATAAAAACAAAGTATATGCTTAAGAAAATTAAGAGAAACTGAATATCAAGGATTAAAGGAGAGAAGTCAAAGAGGGAGTCAAGGATCAAGGAATGCTTTCATATAAGGTATGGCACGAAGTAGCCCAAAAGGGTATTTCCTTACTGGTGGGTCTGCAGGTCCCTTTTGAATTCTACAAAACTGAAGAGGACAGTCTGAGGAAAACACAGATTTCTGTTTTCACGGACAAGCAGATCAAATTGTAGATGCCAGCAGAATGATGCTAGAGGATATACCTAAGATAATTTTAAAAATAAAATAAGTAGAGTGGGAGGGACAAACACCATTTTGCTAACAACCTGGTCTGGCAGTTCTGCTCCAAAGGCTCGAATTATGGCAGCAGGCATGAACAGGTGAGGTATGGAGTTCCCACCAACAGGACAGACACAATGTAGCAGTCATAATAGGAACCATTGAATAAGGTAACACATGGATAAGAAAGATATGTGCTGAGTTTAAATTTTAAAAAGTATTTGCTTGCCCAAATCCCCACATTCTTTTCAAGTCCATGTAAATATGTGATGTGCCATATCAGCTCCTGAAGGCTTCAAGGTGTCCCATACTAAATATTTACTGAATTAAATGAAACTGAAACGAGCAACAGCAGGTGAGTAGAAACAGAACTTTAAAGGGACAAAGTTGCCCAGAAATGTGGACCATGCATCAGACTCATAAAAAATATACCAGTTTTATAGAAACAAAGTATAAATATGAAAAAAGAAGAAGGGCCACATCTCTCTTCTATTTAAAAGTTTGCAATGGCTCCACTTAGCTTTTCAAGATGAAAGCTGAAGCTCTCACTATCTGGCCTGGTCTGGCCTTTATGTTAGCTTCTTCCCAGCCTCCCCTAATGGGTACCACCACTCACCACCAGCCCCACTGGTCTACACAGGTTCCTGGGGTTCATTCCACTGCACAGCATTGCTGCGCCTTTGTGACAGGAATGCCTTTCCCTCCTGTTGTCCTAAACTCCTACTTGATTTCCCAAAACCCATTCAAATGTCTGACAGGTCTTCCTTCCCTGACCCCTGACTCTGACTGTACTTGACTCAAGGACTTAAGGTTAATCAATATTTGACAAGGTAAAAGGGGTTGAGGATGGGCGGGAAAAACAAGGAGAAAAAGGACAAGTCACAATTTTACATCAAATTTTGTGAAAAAGAAAGAAGAAGAAACAACATCAAACGTTCAGCAAAGGCTCTTGAGCTCACTGATGCCGGAACATGTATAAAACAACTGGAAGAAAACTGTCCAGAGAATATCAAAAAAGAAAGAGAAAAGGAAAGGCAAAAATAAGAGTACATTAATCTATTAAGAAATTGATAGTAAATATTTCTGAAAATTGTGTCTGTGTGCATGCAATAAAATCCATGTGAGCAAAAAACAAACTGAAATAGTATATGCTATGTACATTATGGCTTTTATTTTCTAAAAACCCTGTAAGGGTAAAATGAGATTGTATAAATGATTTTGGAAAGGTTAGAATATCATATAAATGTTGGTGACTATCATCATTCTGGAAACAGTAGGAGCCTTTGCCCTAAAAGTCCCAGTAAACCCTCCTGGCGGGTGATACTTGTCTTAACATTCATGGAAAAAAACCAGGCATTTATCAGCTGAACATTGTTTGTTACTATCAAGGGCTGTTCAGGTAAGTAGATTTAGCCAAAGTCTCTGAGTAAGTTACAATTGGTTCTTTATGATGTCTATTTGTCAAGCAGAGATACAGCTAGACAGGCCATAAAACAAACCTCGGTTTTTAACAGAAACAAGGCAAGGCTGAGGTAAAGTAGCTTTGTACGTACAAGAAAATGGGCTTAATGTGCCAAGGCATGATGTTTGTAGAAATAAATTAAAGACTTTGGACATAAAGTGACCTTCTACTTTGCCAGTGAGAACTTACTCTACCATCATTTAATTCTAGCAGAAACACTACTTATTTTTGCAACTAATATGCTTTATAAGTAGTCTTTCCCCCAAAATGGAGTATAAAATATCTTGGCCCCAAATGGTCATTTTTAGGACAAAAGAAATGGTCTTTCTCAGATACACAACGTTCAGTAAATGGTAGATGAAACATTTTCTCTGAGGGCTGTGGTCAATGGCTGGTTGTATGAAACAATTTGGCATGGCTACTCACCAGTGTTAAAAAACAATCTTTAGTTTTCCTAAAGGTTCTGTCCTAAACAATGTGCTTTATAATGTAGAGGGGGTGAAACCTCTCAACCCTCCAACTTAATGAATCTTGGATCTCAGTGATATTCATGGAAACCCCCAGCCTATAAAACTTAGAAAAATAGAAGTTATCCTAGCATCCTGGCTGAATCCGTGTCCCTATATATGCCTGACCTTGAATGATTTCTGTTATATCCCTTTCACTTATTTCTAGAAGAAACATTTTTATCTGTAAAAAATATCCCCCTGGTGAAATTATCCTTTAACAATCTCCCAGGACACTCTTTGATTCAGTCTCTTGTAGGAGTCTTTGATGTTTTCTCTGATCTCTTATAAGCAGCATATGGGTATCCATCGCTAAAAAAGAAAAACAAAGTCTCATCTGGGAACATAATGAATAGCAATCAAATAAGCAATCTTACTTCTTGATTACTACCTAACTTCATTTCTACCCAACTTCCATAAACTTCTCAAGTGCCTACAACCGTATTTTGTGTATGCCAAATACACACATTTAAAAATTGTCAATTTCTTCCACTCTCTCTGCTAGGCAATGTTCCATGATTAACACATTCTTTTCTCAAGGGATCATCCAGTAAACCTGTCATCAATTGACCACACCACCTGGATGAACTGAGCTTCAAAACAGAAAACTGTCTATGTACTAATAAGAGTATAGCGCTGGCGTTAGGCTCCCGGACCAACAGCTGTAGGTCTTAGCTAAGGCATCTAAGCAACAGAAGCCTCTGTTCTGTCATCTATAAAGTGGGGGAACAAAAGAACCTATCTTACAGATTTTTGAGAAGACTAAATGAGACAACTACATAAGGATAGGCCAGGGATACAAAAAAAGTGAACAAATGATAGCGACTATTATTTTTATTATCATAAATCAATTAGTTAAAACTACATGACAATTAAATAAAACTTTTCACTGCATTTATGGTGTTCTGATTTTAAGAGCTGCCAAACAAAAGAATGTTCTTCATTAAGAATATACCAGCTACAGAACAAACACTGCAGACTACCTTTTTTGGTTATTGTTCAAATGAATGAAATTCATCCAGTTGAACATAAACTGCTTAGTTTAAAATTTTTAAACAAACATTTGCCTTAGACATAGAGGGAAGACATTGGGGGAATTGGGTAATTCTCTAATCTGTCTTGAAAAGCTTGGCTGACATTTTATTTTTTATTTTTTTTTTTCACCACCATCAAGAGTTCCGGGCAGCTCACTAACACTCTACTGAAATGGGTTCTGAAGTCTGGTTGTTGTCCAGGTCATCTCATAATTCAACATCTCTTCATCTGATCATTAAAATGACAGGTAATATCCCAGCCACTGTTGAAACTCTTTTAAGTTTGAGGCTCAAATTGATGGAAAACAAACCTCAGTACCTCAGGATAAGGCTTCCAAAGAGTGTAATAAATATATTCAAACTCTTAACAATTTAGAAAATAAATTTCCCTTGTATGACACAAATAAATAAGACCAACTTGAGATAGTGAATGGTTTAGTGACCTTAAGACCTGGCAATATTGGGAACAAGACAAACATACTGTCCTGTTCCATCTCAGATAGAATGGGGTCTGTTGTTCTGGCTCCTTTTCAGCTCATAATGAAGTGTTTCAGAGGATGAAGTGGTTAGTCTTTGGAGGCCCCTGAAGGACAGGATGAGTTCCAAGCTAAACACTGAAAAGGATGGCCCCTCAACATTTTCCCACTTTTATTAGAGATTTCAAATAGAAATATCCAAAGCTAAGATTTTCAAGCTGTTAGGACTTTGGGCCAAAGAGTGAGCTGTAGCCTTCGGAACATGGAGAAACAGCCCTGCAGACTGGTGGGAAAGCAGAGCTGACAAAAGGCAGTGGCCTAAGCTAGGCTGAATTGTCTCTTTTGAACACCGAGGATTTTCGTGTTCTGGTACGTTTAAAAGCACACTTCCTTCAGGCTTTACTCCAATGCTTCATACTACTTTTTGCATATGCTTTTTCTTTGCTAAGTATATTCTGAATCCAGATGGAAGACTATACCATTTCCCTTTGTCCCAGATGTAGGAAATATGAAAGTTTATACACTGATATGGGATAGATTTTAACAGCTCATGAATCTCAGAATATGGCTGTGATGAGTCCTTCCTAAAAGGCAAAGCAACATAAAAACAGAAATTCCTACCTGATGCCCTGTTAACATTTTGTTGCAGGCTATGGCATAAGAGACTGTGCAAGGTAAGTGGTAACATGCTCTACTTCCTATGGGATTTCTGGCTTGTCTTCCAGAACATGCCAAAACTAGGCTTCAATTTTTTAGCAGAGTTCTCTACCAAAAAAAGAGAAGCAGAAAAATGCGAAACTGGTCTTAAAGGGCCAGCATAAGCAGATGACTGACTACCTGTGGGAAAAAAGAGGGCATCCCTGACACTGTCTTACTCCACACCAGACCACAGTTGAACTATGATTGTTATTTCTGGGTTCAAGAACACATCCTGCTTGGGAGCTGTCCTGCATAATAGGGTAGAATGAGTATTAGTGCAATGTTGGGCAAATTGCTTGAAATCTCTAAGCATTACTTTTCTCTATACAGTGGTAACTTCCCTCATTTCAGTGTTGATGTGGAAATCAAACTGATAACTTCCATGAGAGCACTGTAATAATACACTTATTATAAATAATGATAATAAAATAAAGTGATAGGACAAAGATATAGCAGAATCAAGCTTTTAAGCCTTCTCAGAAATGCGGACATAGCTATAAGGTTTTCAGAACACTGAGGAACAGCTTCAGAGTGACTGAATCCCAGAGAGCACCACTCTTATTTACCATCTAAAAAGTGGAATGGAATACTGAGCCAAAAGAGAGCAGGTAGCATCAATTTTCTCTGTCCTCCTTTACTTAGGAGATGGTGGAAGATCTATTTTTAAATAATTTCTTTTTTTTTTAAGACAAATATTTACCAGCCTGAAGTCTTGGACTTAACACTGGCTAATCAACATATTACCAGCCCTGTTCAAGTCAGATAAGGTTACACAACAAGAGAAGCCGGATAAGCACTCCACTTCTGAATAGAGAGATCACTTCTCTTAATTAAGAGTAGGAAGCAAACCCAAGCTGTAGCTTCAAAAAATGGAGTTTAACAGCTACATATTTTAAATTTGAAAATGATAATCAACTACCACAAGAAAAGAAAAGATAGCTTAAAAATGTCTTTTCACATTTTCTTCTTAGTCTTTCTACCACCTTCAAAATATAAACCCTCCTAAAACTATATGTATTCCCCATGACTCCCAGTACAATAGACACACTTATTGCTCCCTATACCAGAAACTACTAGGATTACCTGTGTGGTCCCAGAGGATCTCTGCCTCCATCACAGAAGATGCAGGCAAAGAAAAAAGATACAGGCAAACATGCTTCTGCCTGAGCTGCCAGGACCTCATCATACAATTAGTAGACTGGACTTCTGAAGAACTTTGTGACTTTGAATGAATTCCTTCACTTCACTGGGCCTTGTTTTCTTCATTTGCAGTTGTGCCTGTCTCATTGGGTGGTGTAAGAAGTACATGTCTTAATATTTATAATGTGTTTAAAAACGTGTCTGGCACACACAGGAAGCACTACATAGGTATCTGCTGCACACTGTTGACACAAGGTTGATACAAGACAAGAGGCAAAGGTTGCAGCTAAAACTGGAGCTTAATGTGAAATTCAAAAACAAGTTCTTCAGCTTTTTCTTATCATTACAATTTGAAAAAAGCTTTCCAACTTCATGCCAGGTTTGATGTTTATAAAAGAAAAGATGATGTGGTGTAGGTGGGAGGAGCATGTGATCAGGTACTTGGAGACCTGGAATTTAGCTGTAGCTTGCTGCTACACAGCGAGGGGATACTGGGCAAGCAGAACTCTGGGCCCTGGGGCCACACATACACCATGGAGGAGCTGTTTAAGACCCTTCTCTGCTTTAATATTCTGCCAGTGAGTGGCCTGAGGGTAAGGGACACCATCACTATCAGATGTTAGCATGAAACCCAGCAAGCTAGCTGCAAATAGCTCTGTACACACAAACTGGAAACAACTACACAGACAACCTTCAATCATTTAGGAGTTAATGTTCTCATACCTTGCTTTTTTCTACTCCCTGGCTATCTGCATCTTGACTATTCACTGTTCATTATCACCCTTACCATAGGGGAGATGAAGGATAAAAATAAGCTTTACCCTAAGAGTTTTATCCAAAGTGTTTGTATCTGTTTGTTATTAAGAGGAAATCTTAGAGCGTGTTTGTTGCTCTTATTTATAAAAGGTTTTATTTTAAGCAATTTTAGGCTTACAGAAAAAGTCGAGGAAAAAATAGTATGAGTTCCCATATACTCTTCACCTATATAACCACAGTACAATTATCAAAACCAGGAAGCTAATACTGATATAATACTGTTAACTAGTTAACCTACAGGTTTTATTCAAATTTCACCAGTTTTTCCATAAACGTACATTTTCTATTCCAGGACACCATCTGGGATACACATTGCTTTTAGTCATTGTATCTCCTTTGTCTCCTCTCATTGGTGAGAAGTCCTCAATCTCTTGTGACCTTGACACTTTTAAAGTTGTACTGTTATTTCCTGGAATATTTTTCAACATTGTTTCGTTTGCTGTTTCCTCATGGGGACATGTGCTTTCATTAAGAATACCACAGAAGTGATGTTTGTGTACTTCTCAGCACCTCATACTATATATGACATTAATATGTCTTATTACAAGTGATGTTGACAATGATCATTTGGTTAAGGTATGTCTACCAGTTTTCTCTGCTGTTAAGTAATATTTTTCTCTTTATAATTAATAAACATATTAGGGGATACTTTAAGACTATGCAAATATCCTGTTTCTCAAACTTTCCCCCACTAGCGTTGGTTGGCATCCAGTGGTAGAGCTCACTTATAGTAATTATTATTGTGGTGTTTGCCTAATGGTGATTTTGCATATCCCTCATTCCTTCTACACTTATTAAATGGATTTTTACTGAAAGGAAGTTCAGTCCCTTCTCACCCATTTATTTATTCAATAATTTACTTGGGTCAATAGGGATTCATGGATATTTATTTAATTATATGGGTTATAATACAGTACTATCAAAATTGTTCCAGCTTTGGCTGCTGGGAGCTCCTTGAAACTGGGTTCTTTGCCTTTTGAACAGGCTTTCAGGCTTTCTGGGACAGTAAGATGCTCCAGGCTCATCTCATGTTTTCTGCCTTTAGTCTGGAATCAATGATTTCTTCAAGGAGCTTTGGTTCCCTTGTAGTTTGCTCACGTTATAAAAATTTATATATTTCTTGTCTTGTAGAAGGAGCTATTACTGCTTATTTTTAATGTAAAAATCCCTTGCATTCAGATGTACTTTGAATCTTGAGAAATACTTCTTTAGATACAGGAAAATACTTTTGATAAAGGAAGAAAGCTACTTTTAAAGATAAGCATGCATTACCTATGTAATTAGGCTTGCTCCTTTTATTAGAGATGGTAATTATAAAACAAACACCAGGAATGCTCACTCTGCTAGTATGTCTTCAATATTAGGCCCTCTCAGCAGACAGAGCAAGGTAATATGATGTATACTAACCGCACATATGTGGGCGCTCACACACACACACACACACACACACAGATACTTAGGTATCTGTATATACATTCATATATAGATAAAGCCATGAGTTCATACTACTACTTGTGACTTCAGTCTAATCACAGGGTTCTCCCTTCTATAATTTAACTTCTTTAATTTTAGTATACACAAAGCAGTTTCAGAATTGATAACCCATACCTCTTTGAGAGATTCACTAATTTGACGACTACTTTTGTGCACAGTTCTTTTTTTGTCCTCAGTCTCACAATTTCTAACCAAATACTGTTTTTAAAAATTAAAAATTATTCAGGTTAATGCTTTTCTTTCTCACTCTCTTCAGTGTGGATATATTATTAATTCACAATAGAGTTCGGTTCATCTGTTACATTTTGGGGTTTTCTTTTAAAGATTTTATTTATTTATTTCAGAGAGAGAGAATGTCTGAGCAAGCATGATGGTGTGAACAGAGGGAGACGGAGACTCCCTGCAGAGCAGGGAGCCTAATGTAGGGCTCCATTCCAGGACCCTGGGATCATGACCTGAGCTGAAGATAGATGCTTAGCTGACTGAGCCACCCAGGCACCCCTTAACTGTTAAATTCTGTATTACATTTTGGATTTTCCCACATCCTGGTTTTATTTACCTATTTTTAGAGAAGGAATATGAAAAAGATTTTGATGATTCCAGGAATCAAATAATATTTTTTAAAAAAGGTTCTTAGAATTGTTCCCATCTCTCCCCTGCTATCCTATTCCCATGTCCCCCCTTCCTTCCCATTTACCATTACTTCCCCCTTTACCACTCACTCACTCAACCAATCTCTTCAGTTTTTTATTTATCCTTCCTGTTTTCTTATGCACAAATGAGCAGACACAAGTATATTTTCTTATGTTCCTTCCCTCTTACCTAAGGGAAGATTACTATAATACTATACTGCATTTTACTTTTCATTAACAGTGCAATACTGTTCAACATATTTTGAAGTTAAGTTCTCATATGAAATTAGGAGGGAGATTCTGAAACTGAGGGAAGATATGGTAAATGATGACACTGGTAAAACCTCCATGGAAACAGTAAGGAACAGTCACAGTAATTCATTTATACACTTGATTCAAGAAATACTTTTCAAGCATACACTATATTCCAGGAACTACTAACAAGTTTCAACATCTTTAACCTTAAGGAACTTATAGTCTAGAGGTGAAGGTTGAGAATAAAAAGGAATTCTAATACACTGGGGTGTGTGCTCTGATATGGTAAGCTATAGGCCTATATAGGAGAAACATAAAACCTTGTTTTGGTGAGTGGGAAGAAGCGGGAATGTCAGCGGGAGCTTCTGGAAGAGATACCATGCAAGCCAAGACATGAAGGTCAATTGGGAACTGGCTAGACAAAAGTGGTAAGGTAGGAAGAGGCAGTCACTCCAAAGAGGGAACCATATGAAATATTTATAGTAAAGAGAAAATGCAGCTTGCTCCTGTCATGGAATAGGAAGCAAAGCTAGAAAAGAAGGCAATATGAGATCATGAGGTGATGCAGGGCCTGCTATCATGGTGAGGAATTTGGACTTAATCCTGGACACAATGGGACTTAATCCTGGACACAATCCTGAAGTTAAGATTTAAGTCAAGGGGGCTCTTCCTACATGTTCTGAAATGTAGAAAATGTACTGAAGAAGAAAGACTAGTAGAAAAAAGAAGGGGCTGCTAGTAGCTCAGAACAATCTAGAGGCAGTGAGGACAGAGAGCAAAGGCTTGAGATAAGAGATTTTATGCATGAATACGACTAGCTCAGGCACCTAAACAGGGGGCAGTACTAATCTGAGATAGAGTACAAAGAGAAGAGGGCTTGGGGTAGGGTGGGATGTGGACGATAATGGCTTCAGTTCTTGAAAATGTGAGCTTAAGATGTGTATGTCACATTCTAGGAGAGAAGGCCAACAAGTGGCTGGATACATGGAGCTAGAGCTTGGAAGAGAGGTAGTGAGGACACAAATCTGGAAGTCATTAGTATACAGAAAGACTAATGACAGAAATTAAAATCAACCAGTCAAAAAGCAAAGAGCCAAGGACAGAACCTGAGTATCAACTTTTCAGGCTAGGAAGAAGGAGAGAGGCCCACAAAGGAGGCTGAGAAAGTGCAGCCAACTGGATGAGACAACCAGGAGAGAGGAGGATCACAGAATCAGGGGAAGATTACTTTGATGAAGAAGGAATGGCCAGTGGCACCAAAAGCTGCTCATGGTCCAGAAAATTAACAACAGAGATGGTTTCAGAAAAGTCTGACTTTGAAAGAAAGAGAAAGAAATGTTAACAGCTATCAAGAGTCCTGTGATCCAAGGAAATATGTGTAATATTAAATGTACAGAAGAAGGAAGAGACTCTGCTGAGTTTGAATGCTGCTGGGAAAATGAATGAATTGATATATTTTCAGGTTCAATAAATAACACTGCATCGTCAGATGGAAAGAAAAGCATAAAGATAGGGTCTCAGGTAGGCTCACCCTAAGTACTTAATAGAGAACTGACTAGATCTGATTTCGGGATCCCTTAAGTAACACACATCTAATTAAATCTACTTCAATATGACATTAGGCTTCCATTCTGAAGGGGAACAGAATCTGAGTACCATTCTTGCCTCTTTTTCCTTACATAGTCCTTGCTATCCCACTGAACCACCCCTGGAAGGAACATACAACCTGGGCAAATTTAGTTTCTCATATGGTTATTTTCTTATGTTCTTAAATCATAGCTGTTCATACTCTCAACATAAAGGGTCTAATATTTGTTCTTATAATTTTCTTTGGGAAAATGTGTCTCTAATTTGTCAATGTACATTCTTCTTCAATGAAATTTTAAGCCAATTTAGAATCTTTCATTTGAAAGTTTTGTCTTTATATTAATAACATATGTATTTTATAACTTCTTGGCAAAAATGTACTATATATATATAGTAATGACTCACTAATTCACCTTGTTAAAAAAGAAAAAGATAGCACTCTGATAATAACCAGAGCTATAAAAATAGCAAACAAGGGTTTAAATTTGAAAGGCACTAATTCTTTTCTCTCTACCTTCCAAATCATAGATACTACTTTGAAATGAACAAATGAAAAAACAGAGCCAGTCCTTTTTAATTTTTAGATCAGAAGATGAAATGCTTGGTTCAGGGAGCCTGGGTGGCTCAGTTGGTTAAGCAACTGCCTTGGGCTCAGGTCATGATCCTGGAGTCCCAGGATCAAGTTCCACATCGGGGTCCCTGCTCGGTGGGGAGTCTGCTTCTCCTATTGACCTTTCTCCTCTCATGCTCTCTATATCTCCTCTCTCTTTCTTTCTTTTCTCTCAAGTAAATACATAAGATTAAAAAAGAAAGAAAGAAAGAAAGAAATGCTTGGTTCTTGGGGCACCTGGGTGGCTCAGTCAGTTAAGCATCTGATTCTTGATTTCAGTTCAGGTCATGATCTTAGGGTTGTGAGATCAAGCCCCACAGGGGCTGGCGGGTCGGAGGGGGGAAGTGTTCTGCACTACACATGGAGTCTGCTTAAGATTCTCTCTCTCTGCCCTTCCCACCCCTGCTCACACACATGTGCACACACTCTCTCCCTCTTAAAAAAAAAAAAAAAAGAAGAAGAAGAAAATAAATGTTTGGTTCTCTTCATTTAATGGGAAATTTAAAGCTGAGGTATTCTCAAAACTTACTCTTCCAGGAAATAACTTACCATAAGAATTAAAAAATATATTTGTATTTAATATGGATAATTTATAATGTGATATATAAAATACATATATTTCATAATATGTATAATATATAATATGATCTATATTATAGATACATATTCTATATGTATTGTAGATTATAGATGTATAGTACACAGACACACACATACACCTATATTGCAGTGTGAGATGTTCCAAAAGTCATAAAAGTACAAACATCTTTTTCAAAAAAAATTACTGCATATCTGTAGCATTTCTTGATCACCAACCTAACATTATGCTAACATCTTAACAAAAATGAGAACCAAGCTTTTTTCTTAGTATATATCAAAATTGTGTCTATATATATGTGAATGTGTGAAGCATAAAGTGGAGTCTGTGACCCATAAGGCAGAAATCAACAGCATCTATGTCTAAAGGAAACAAACCTAAATAGAAACTTGGAGATAAAACTGGTTCAGATGTTATCTACAGACCACACTCCCTGTGCTTTTTTCCAACAATAAATAAGTGATCCAAATCAGATCCTGGGACACAGTCCCTTCTACTTCCCACCTTGTATCTGTATAAACAAACACTCTGTAGCTGCTGTCTAGGAAGTGTTCTGACTTATTTATAGCTATATTTTATACTGTCATACTTAAAATAGATACCTCATCTGGGGAACTGATAGGCTTAATGTTTTGTATTGATCTGGGCTCTGCTTTTGACCCCACATGGATACTGACTGCTATGCAAGTCTCCATGTCAGCCCTAAAGACAGGCTGTTAAAACTTAAGTGATGACATGCATGGTCTCTCTCCTTCAATGGCAAGAGAATACTCAAAACCTGGGAGCTTTGAACTAAATATAGAATTTAAAATAATCTCTGCTATCTTCATGTGTCATGAGAAAAACAAAAAAGGCAGGGATCAAAAGAAAGAACAGAAGAAAATAAAGTGTTAAATAACATCCTTCCATTGAGTATAAGACCAGTAAGGAAGAAGTCATTAGTTAGTGCTGATGCATTTCCTGCCAGTTCCCTAACATTTTAGTCAGTAAATGGGTACCACTTTATTTCTCTTTAAGTCATATTTTCCTGCAACTCTACCAGGCAACTTCTATAATAGGATCAGACTTCCTCACATCACATAGGCAAACACAGTAATGGGTCAGACACGAAGGCTCAAAGTCAGAGGGCTTAAAAAGCAGGGCAAGTCAGTAGTTCCATGCTGAACTACCTGAAATACAGGTAGGGCAGAGGACAAGAGGATTTACTGAGCATCTACACTGAAACAGAAATAAGGTTCATCTACTGTATGTATGTTTTCATTTTTTGATATTTCAGTACCCTTGTGAATTAGGCATTGTAAGCATCATTTTAGAAATGACATTGGTGCAAATGATCTACAATGACTAGGTAGAATCTGGATTTAATTAGGTTCATCCAATACCAACCCTTAAGCTACTTCCACATGCCCACGAAGCCTCACCCATCACACTCTGCAAATATTTCCTTCTGATGTTTTATCTATACTGCAGTTTCACAGCCAGAGATTCTGAAGCGTTAGTTCCAAAAAATTAGTACACACCATTCTTTACCTCAAAAAGAGAGAGTATCTCCCAGCAATGAGTTCAGTTTTTGGAAAAACAGGCTGGATCTGCTTTCAATCTCAAATGCCTGGTAAGGCAACACAGAAATATTTGTGAGATTGTTATTCTCATCATAGAATGAGCACACATTACATTTTCACCTCTCTTCCAGAAGAAATTGATCAGGGCTTTAAAGTAACAGCCAAGAATATCTTTATGTAATCTTCCATGGCAGTTTTAGAACATCTGACGCAAAAAGGGATAAATCATTTTCCATCATAATAATCATAATAAAACAAAAAATTAACATAAACTTAGTGTTTCCTATGGGGCAGGTCCTATGCTGTGTTCCTTGCTTTATCACAGTCAGTCTTCACAATGCTATTATTGCCAACAGCTGAGGAGACAGAGACTCAGAAGGGTTAAATTACTTGCTCAAAAATCATAAGGCCTGAAGAAGAATCATAAGTCTGAAAAAAAAAATACGAAGAAACAAAACAAAACAGAAACAGGCTTAGAGCAAACTGTTGCTTGCTAGAGGGGAGGCGGGTGGAGAGAGAGGAGTAATAAGTGAAGAGGATTAAGAGGTACAAATTCCCAGTTATAAAATAAGTCACTTGGGGTGCCTGGGTAGCTCAGTCAGTTAAGCATCCTACTCTTGGTTTCAGCTCAGGTCATTATCTCTCCGTCATGGTTCAAGCCCTGCATCAGGCTCTGGGCTTAATGTGGATTCTGCTTCAGATTCTCTCTCCCTCTCCTTCCTGCTCACTGCTCACTTGCTAGCTCAAGCGAATAAATAAATCTTAAAAAAAAACAAAACTAAAACTAAAAAAATAAGTCACTGGGATGTAATGTACAGCATAAGAACTATAGTCAGGGGGCGCCTGGGTGGCTCAGTGGGTTAAGCCTCTGCCTTCGGCTCAGGTCATGATCTCAGGGTCCTGGAATCGAGCCCCGCATCGGGCTCTCTGCTCCGCAGGGAGCCTGCCTCCACCTCTCTCTCTGCCTGCCTCTCTGCTTACTTGTGATCTCTGTCTGTCAAATAAATAAATAAAATCTTTAAAAAAAAAAAAGAACTATAGTCAGTATTCTATGGGGACAGATGACCTATCATGATGAGGCTTTTGTAATATATAAAATAATTGAATCACTCTCTTGTATACCTGAAGCTAACATAATATTGTTTGTCAATTATAATTCAGTAAAAAAGAAAGGAAAAAAAAAAAAAACAACACATGGCAAGTACGTGTTAGACTAGAATACAAAGCCATACTGGCCTGCCTCAATATATCATGCTCCAAAAACACAACACATCACCTCCAACTAATCGTATGTTGCTTGCCTTGCATTAAAATGCCTTCCAAAATTAAAATGCAGGAGGTGTTACAGGTGAGAGTTACAAATATGGTGAGAGAGGAGCATAGAGTGGATAGCGTTAAGAAGAAATACATAGCAGATAAGTTACACTATAATGTAACCAAGATGCAAATAAAAAAGATCTCTCTCTCCCCCAACCCCATTTCTCTCTCTCTCTCTCTCTCTCTCTCTCTCTCTCCCTCATTTGCCAGTTAAACAAAAGAGGAGACAGCCTAAAATAAGACAATCCTTATCTTTAAAACAAGACACAGTAGTGTAATGAAATATATTTTTTAAATTGATGGAATTCCAGGCAAGATTTTTAAAAAATCTTTCAAAGCTAAAATGAATAAAGCATAAGTTCCAGTAAGTACTTGGTCTTACTGGCAGCAACATACTGAGACCTGAAGTTTTAACCGAGCTTCCTTCTCAAATCCTCCAATCACGCAATAAGGCCCACCGTAAATACTGTTCAAAGAAGCTCTCACTTCACATCTCATGACTCATCTCGTGCTTTAGCACTGAATGTAGATTGGCACAGATATTATATTACACTCCTACTCAGACATTCCTTCCCTTCGCCATCATTTACAGTATGCAGTGCAGCTAAACTGACCCATACGTGCAACTCAATAGGCAGAGAGGATTGAGTTACTCACATGAGAATCAATTTTACACGAAACTAAAATAAAAAGTTGCTTTTAAAGTGCCCGATAAGAAGCCAAAAATCCACACCATTTCTTTGGAGGCAAAAATACTCCACTGTCTCCTTTCTAAGGTAGAGGGTAGTTGTAAAATGGGCTGTAAAAAAAGTTATTAAAATTCAATTTCCTAATCAATGTTTTGACTTCAGATCAGAATGATGTCAGAAGTGGGTCAAACAGAATGATTTTTTTCTTCTGCATAGACTTTACCTCCTGTGTTTGTGAGGATTGTAATTTCTTCTAAAAGCAGTATTTTAAAAGGATAATAGCCATAGATGGGAATAGAATTAAAATGAAACAGTTATTACTGATCCTAGCAACGAGCCCATTTTAGATCTCGGGTTTCAGCAGTCTGGCCCTGGTTTAAAGTTGAAGTGAAATGTATAGATATTTTAAAATGTGGAAGCCAAAATCTAGGTGAGAACCTACATATTATTTGGCAAATTATTTACTTAATTATTGATTTGAAGTTACCATTTTGATATTCAAGATGATATACAACACATCTGGAGCACCATTTTGACACTATTTCTGATTAACACTCCTAAGACCCAGTACAGTTGCCTAGGACCTAGCAAGATAAGTAAGTCAGAAAATACAGTCCCTGATAATAATTACACTGTATTCATGCTCTCCATTGTACCAACTATGTCATCAAAATGGGCATATTTTTGGTTGTATAAAAAATATTAAGAATGTCTCCTTCTCATTTCTAGGGTTCCTATCACTAAGTTCCCAAGACATTAGGCTTTTTAAGTTTTTGTATCTTAGACGTTTCAAGTTTATTTGAAGCTTAAGGATTGTGCCATGCAATGGGGCACGCACTTGATTTAGCAGAAGCCAATTAATTTAATTTAGAGGGAAGATGGCATTCTGCCCTGTCTGCAGAAAGAAAATTTAGTCAAATGGTTCCTTTTTGTACAAGCAAGAGAAATACATATTTCATTTCCTTTTGATTAGTTATAGTTAATTTTAAATAGCCCTAGGTGACAGACATGCGCATTTAACAAGAAATCCCTCCTTAAAGAATCCTCCAAATGTACTTACTAATGTTTGTTATCCTTTATTGCATACTACAGATACTTAATATTCAGTCTATGCATATCAATTTCTTCCTTTGATTTTCAAGGGTAATTTAAGGGCTAACTAGATGTTCCCTAAGATGCCCTGTATGACACTGCTATACAGAAGACAGAGTATCGTGAATAAAATCTTCAATGCATAAAAGAGAACATAATGCTACTTATACTCTTAACTTTGAATTTGATGTTACTCTGAAGTTACACTAATTTTAACGGCAATTCCATTTACAGTCAAAGATTATTCCTGAAGGGTCAGACTATGCTGAATTATTCAGGGACCAAATTAATAACACCTATCTTTCCACAAAGTATAGGCAGTTGCTGTTAACAGTTCTATGTGGAGTAACTAGATTAACAGCATAGGTTATATAGTCATCAACAGAAAATCTTGTCATGTTTATTTTACAAATTTGAGTCACTGTTCTTATTCTGAAATTTTTTGCTTTTTTTTTTTTTTTAATTTTGCTCAGGAATCTTACCATGATATTTTCCTGTCTGAGGATCATATATTAAAGCATTTTTTTCTTCTTCATACTTGATCACATCTGTGTTTTCTTCCTGCTGTGCTTCCTTTTATCTCTTACTGCTTAATTCAACTAAATCTGCATTCATACTTATCATTATCTTCTTTCTAATTTTGGGGGAGAAGCTCCTATTTTTTTAAGTTTTATTTAAGTCATCTCTATACCCCATGTGGGGCTCAAATTCATGACCCCAAGATCAAGAGTTGCAAACTCTTCTGAATGAGCCAGCTAGGCAGCCCTGAGAAACTCTTATTTTTAAGGGAGTGAACACAGCTGTATTTTTATTTTCCAGCTCATCTTCCTTTCATATTATTCCCAAGTCCTTATCTCGGATTCCCAAAAAGATCAGTGTTCCACAAGCTGGGAATTTATAGCTTCTGCCAACTCAACTGGCTACTGCCTCTAAGATCTGGGAAAGGCAAGAGGAAAAGAGAATACAGTTCCCTTTCCATCTCCCTCCATCCCCTGAGCTACCAAGGGTAGTGAGTAGACCCACGACCCAGAAACACTATAGTTGTGGCTGCATGACACTTACATATGAAGAAGCAAGAAATGGAGAGAAGGAACATCTCACCTGGAACCATGGAAATGAGGGCAGGGAGGGTACTGGACAACGGTAGTAGAAGACTTGGTAAGAAGAAGAACCCTACAACTCTAAAGCACTTGACAACAGTGTCCATCCATCCTTTTTCAGTGTGTTATGTGCCTTGCTAAGGTTATACAGATTGGCAGATTGAAAAGCTAACTGCAGGATTAGATGACAGATGACAGAACTGAAATGCAGGGTCCCTGATCTGCTGCAGTAAAAGCAATGGAGGTTTTTTTTTTAAAAAGGAAGAGTTTCCAAGAAATGGCAAAAGGAGGAAATGGGAGAACTGGGTTCATTTAATACCACAAAGAGAAAGCTGCCTGGATGAAGGCCAGCATCTTTATTTAAAAATCGGGTAGGTGGGTGCTGCTGAGTTTGTTGTTGTTGTTGTTGTTGTTGTTTCCACCGAAGATGAGAGGAAATGAGTTTAAATTGCAACAGGGGGGATTAAAGTTAGACATTAAGGGAGAAAACCTTCCCGATGAGAAGGCTGGTGAGTTAATGGAATACATAATTGAGAGGGCTGTGGAAGCCTCTATCCCTGGAGATGCTTAAGAATAAACATCTATCTTTCTGGGGGTCATCTTAGACACAGAACAGCCTAGAGTATTAGAATGGAGACTTTAAGATTTATCCTCCAGTCCTAAAACATTATATTGTGTTTCTGTAATGAGACAATCTGTTCATTGGTGCAGCTGTCCACTGAAGTGACAGTGACCAGGGTTGGGAAGCAAGCAGCAGCACTCTTTTTTTTTTTAAAGATTTTATTTATTTGTCAGAGAAAGCGAGCACAGGCAGGCAGGCAGAGGCAGAAGGGAGAAGCAGGCTCCCCGCCGAGCAAGGAGCCCAAGGTGGGACTCGATCCCAGGACACTGGGATCATGACCTGAGCCGAAGGCAGCTGCTTAACCAACTGAGCCACCCAGGCGTCCCCAGCAGCCCTCTTCTTTTCACCTTTCTTTGATCAAAGCAATTCTCAGAGCACCTACCCAGGTGTGGCTAATCTCATAATAGCTCATGAATGAGTCTCATGGGGACTTCACAGGGTACAGCAAGTTTGGACCATGTTCCTTCATTAAGTAAAGGGGCTGTAAAAATGTCTTCATTTAGAAAGGGAAGCAAATTGTTTGTAATGCAATGAGGAGACTGAGGTTTGCTTATCTTATTACTACCTAGAAAAATCTAGTAAGATATCTAGGCTGGTTTGGAGAGGAGCCTGCTGTTCTCTATCATTTCAGGGCCAGAAAAGAGACATAGTGCAGACACCAATCCATCCAGCACAGAAAGCCTATTGTGTGCAGATTCTGTGCTAACAGCCAGGAGTACCAAGAGCACAGAGAAAACCTCTGTCCTCAAGGAGACCACAGCAGGGTTGGAGTAGGGCACATTGATCTCTATGATAATACAGTGCAATCCCATCTAGGGTACGCAAGCACACATGGGGATGAAGCCAGGACCCAGGCAGACAGGGCAACCAGGAGTGTAGGGGGAGGCAAGAAGGGTCTAAGACAATACCTGAATTGCAAAAGACCACAGAAGTCAGCTGTCTGGAGTAGGCAAGATGGGAATCCTAGGTAGAGGAGCTACATGCCTGGGGATGAGGGAGACCCAGGGACAGGAGAGAACAGGCTTCTTCCTGGGATCTGCAGACAGGTCAGAATGGTAGCTGCATACATCGCTAGGGCCGAGTGCAAGCGAAGGAGCTGGACACACAGAAACCAGATCAGGAATGGACTCATGAGCCATGGCAGATAACTGGGAGTTTATTGTGAAGGCAATCAGGACTTCAAACTCCAGAGGGATAGGATCGCATCATGTGTGTCTACACAGGTTGCCCAAGATAAGTAAACAGCTAGCAGCATAGTAGGCTAAGACTTTTCAGTACCTGTATAGTGGCTGGGCCAGGGGAACATTCAGATAATTACCAGGCTGGAAGACTCAAATGCCCAAGCCACAGTCCTGTTTTTATTGGGTTAAGCTGCTGTCTAAAGCTGCAGTAGGGCAAGCCTGCTCACTCATCCTGCTTTTACACCCAATAGCTACATGATGAGGTCATAAAACTGTGGGCAACTTTTGGCATTTATTTCTTAAAGAAAAAAACAAAACAAAACTCATAGTTGGCTAGCTCCATTCTTAAAGAGCAACTTGTACCATTTATACCCTCCTGACATCAGGAATTAAAAAAGAAAATGTCAAGAGTTACAGAGTTCTACTTTATCATCATTAAATATCCTGCGGTTTTAGAACAATTATCATTGTGCTTTACCCATCAGCTATGCAATCTTTATTCCTGGTCTCCTACAGACACAAAAATGTTTAGGAAATCAACTACGAAGATAAGTGTGGCCATTGGGGACAATTCTCTTACTGACGATCATTTTCACCAAAAGCAGGGAGCAGGGTTATGAATCATCTGTGACCACTTATGTTTAAGCTGAATACATTAAAATTTAATGGTTTTGACACAAGAAGCCAGTCATAAGTCTGCACATCAAGGCACTAATGTGTTAGGCCTAATTGTACTTAGATGAAGTAAGTCAGGAATGCACGGCAGCCAACTATATTTTGTTGTAAAATGAAAATTATGAATCTCTAATCACAAGTGAGGAGTCTTTTTTTTATAATTTATTATTCATGATTTCATCCACTTTAAATTATTCATTTTCTCAAATGTTATTGCTCCAGCCTTTTAAACTTTTCTACTTCTCCACTCTTAAGTGATAAATGCCTGAGAATGTAGTGGTCTCAGGCCTTTGAATACAATAAAGTGCTTTTTCAACATGCTGCTGACTTCTCACAATCATTCCAATTTAAGAATGCAGGTTGGCTCTTTAAGGTTAGGACTGTCACCTCTCATTTCATCTAAGAGAGAACAGGGTTATTAAAAAATGTCCTATTCCGAGAATGGTCATTCTTAATAAAGCCTAAACTTTGAACAAGGCCTCCTCTCTGATCTGGACCCTGCCGGCTTTACCAACCCCGTATCTTGCCATTCTCTCCAGTTACCTTGATCTTCTTTCCTACTTCCTTTGAATCCTTTGCATTTCCTGTTCCCATTTTTTGGATGTCTCCTGCTCCCCCTGCTCTCACTCCCAACACCACCACAGGCACCTTCACACACCAGGATCCTTTCCATGTTTATAGTCTCACTTCAGATGACTCCTCCCCCTGCCAGTTACCCTTTATCACACTACTCTGCTTATCATCTTCAGATTATTTAATAAAATTTGCAAATATCTTCTTTGTTGTTTGTGTATTGTCTTCCTCACCAGGATGGATGTTTTATTAGGGCACAGTCTTTCTCTATTTCGTTCATGACTATATACACAGACTCTAGTAGATACCCAATAAAGACTTCTAAAATACATGAATTTTTAATCCCAGGAGATAATGACTAAAGTCTATTTTTTCCTGAAACTACCTCTTCAGTTCAGCAAGTATAATTTGTCCCCAATTCTCCTCACATTTATGAACAGGCTTCATGAGCCATCAAAGGGCTCTGCCCAAGCAATCAGCAGGGCCACAGGCTAAAACCTAGAACTAGGACTATTGTAGGTAGAGGACCAGATCTCAAACTCTCACTGAGAGAAGAATCCTGTGATCCTAACAGCGGGAGGTAAAGAAAAAGAACCAGAGGTTCAGAGAAATTGAATAAGAAAAACCATCTGCCTCTCTTATGGTATCTTGCCCTCCATGGAGGACGCCCCCAGCCAAATGTAGGATCTATGGAATGAAGAGATGCTGGAAGCAGCCTGGAGTACTACCAACTTGGACCAGCTCCTTAGAAATGCCACAGATCCATGTGCAGCTTAGTTTCAGACTGAAAACCCCTCTTGGGTTGAGAAAGGGGACATACTTTTCTCAGGACCACCCTTCCTCCTCTACCATGGTCCATCATCACTGCTTTCCTGCGTAGGGCCTCCTCTAAACAGATCATTAACCAGACTATTTGTGCAAAGGGCTGATGCCCCATGCAAAAGCAAAGGAACTAAAAAGGTCAAGTTAATAGAGAATAAGTCTGAGAGTTATTGAAATATATTTTCACAATAAAAATCAAAGTCTGACTGGTACCTTTGAGCATTTTATGCTCGCTCAAATTAAGTGATGCTTCTGGCTAGTACATAATGTGTTACTACAGGAAAGAAACCTTAGATTCAGGTATTAAATATGAATTAATGTTGGTAGCCTTTTAAGTAATTCAAAAAGGTACACAAATGGAAACTGAGTATGATTACTAGACATTCTTGGCAAATGCAAATGAAAAAAAGTAAAAGATCCTCAGATAAGGAGTCCAATTAAGCACCTTGGGATTATTGAGAGATAATTTTACAAGTATTCAAGACAGAGTTGTGGCATTTTTTTCTTGAGTACTACAAAGTTTTTTTTTTACAACACTTCTTTGAAATATTATTATTGGCATTTGTAGGAGACCTAAAGCCAGGGAGAAGAAAGGTAACTGGTCTTGCTATAAAATCCATGTCTAAAATGATAAAGGCTCAGAAAAAGGGGCTTAAGTAAATATTTGCTAAATAATTGATGAGCCAGATAAACACTGGAGGAACAGAAAAGCTTAAGTTTCAATTCCCAGTCCCACATACAACCTTTCGATTAGGCCAGTCTTCTTTTAGATAGGCTTGTATTTCTCATTACTTATTAAAACAAGATTTTGGAATGCCTACTGAAGTCATTCAAATTGCCCTTTTGTACCTTAGGCGGCTAACGTGGCAATATAATTTACAGAGGATACATTATGTTAAACTTTACAAAGGTTCTGTGATGTTCTCAGATGCCCACCAAGGAGTCCAGCAAATTGACACCTCTAAAGTCATTTTCCTGGCATCCTGAGATGAATTTAGTGCCAGGTCTTCAAATGTGAATAGCTCATATGTCATCCCATTATGCCACCTGGCCTCAGACCAGCACACCTTTAAAATAGATTTATTTAGGCTATAAACTTAAGGGACAGTGCCTCTGTCTTCAAACATATTACATTTAAACAGCTGGGAAAATAAAATCCTAACTTTCCAAGGCTGAAATCTCTGAGGCCAATTTCAAGTATGAAGAGCACTATCAAATTCTGTTACAGACACAAATTCAGATGATGTTTTATAACATATTAAAGAAAAAAGCTCAAAAAAACAAATTTTGAGATGGGAAAACTCCTGATCATTCACCATCCTTGTGTTTTACTTGCAGTTCAGTTAAATACTATTCAACACAGTAAGTGGGAGAGGCTTCACAACTTCAATTAGAAAGTAGTTCCAAAGAGGGGACATATTCCAATAGTATGTCAGAGTATATAATTCACTTTATGTCAAAAAACTCACTCATTCCTATTGCCCTGGAATACACTTGTTATCTAATGAATCTTTATAGATTAATTAACCCATAAGAAATTAGGCTGTGTCTCAAGAAAATCACCTAGTGACACTGGGAATCCAAATATGTATTACTGTATAACATCATTCTCTTCCACATGTTATCAGTTATATAAACAAAAAGAGTGATCACATATTTTGTGCCCACGGGGATTTTATGTTCTAACTCAGAATGCACATATAGCAATTAGAGAACTAGACAGTGTCGCATGAAGTGCCAATGGGAAGTACTGGAAGTACTGAACTACTTTCTAAGTTATAAGTATTAGCTTAAAGCCCAAGAACGTGTGAACATTATTTACTCTATAGGAGTTAGAATAATTAGCAAAGGGTAGAATATTCAGGGTTCCTGCAGGAAAAGAAGACATGAGCTAATAAGCACTCAAATTCAGCATGGACTGAACCAAACTCAGAATCCATCTCCCTCAAGTGTTGTTCTCTTCCAAAGATGACTTTTCGATGAATGGCTCATTGGTCAACTGTGACAAGTGATCCAGGAGCCCTTTCCAATACCTCTCTTTTACACTCAACCCTGATCTCCAATTATCAGAGTCTGTTGATTTTATCTCCTGAAAAAGTGATCCTTGATCTCTATTTCTACTTCCCAAGACTGAGTCTCTATCGTTTCTCTTGCCTTCATAGTATTTACCTCATTTTGTAACTGAGTATCTGTATAATTATTCTAATTCCAGTTGACAACATAGGCTTCATGATGGTAGAGACCATGTCTATTCTGCTCACTGCCTTCAACAATACCTGGAACATAAGGAAGTAAAGAATTTGATTAAAGGAGCTAAGGTTCAATATAAAGATGAGTGGGAGAAGAAAGAACAACTATGTGAGATTATGAAGAGTCCAGACCTAAAACAACAAGTTTGGCATTGTTCTAATTAGGAATAGGGCTGATACCATGGCTGTCTAAAGAAATAACAAGATGAGGAGTAAGTACTTATTTGATTAATATAGTGCTTAAATTTGCTATTTCTATTAACTAAAAAAAGGGGGTTAGCAAAACATATAAAACTTTATTTCCATTAACAATTAGGAATACTTTATACACATAAAATATATCAAAGAAGAAATGCTACAAAACCTGTAAAAGCTCAGCAGAAGTATGTCAGCTCCCACCTCTGTCCTCATCTTGCTCCATCTCAGTAGCACGTGACAATGCTGACCTTGGAAACCCTCTCGTCTCTTGGCTTCCACGTGGCTACTTTCTCACAGTTTTCCTGTTGCTCATTCTTTGGCTGCTTCTCCTCAATTTCCGATGTTGGTTCTTGCCCTTCTTCCCAACCTCTAGATGCTGGAAGGCCTCAAGGTTTAGATGAGGCCCCCCCCTTCTCTTCTCTCTTTCCACATAAATGAGCCCATTCAGCTTTAAATACCATACAGAGGCTGCTGTCTCCTGTCTCTCTGTAGCTCTGGTTTTTCCTCTGAGCTCCAGACACCCTGACATCCAAAAATGGGTGCCCACATGACCTCTCAAGTGGAATAGATCCAAAGAGACCTTTTATTCTGTCCCCCCACTTAACCCACAGGCACACACACACTATTCTTCCCTTAGACTTCCCCATCCACTACTGTCCACCTCATTACTAAAACCAACATTCCAGGAGTCCTCTCTGCTTCTTCGCTCACCTCACCACTTACATGCAATCCATCACTATGTATGCTAGCCTCTAAAATATGCCCTAGAGCTCTCTAATTCTATCTTTATGGCCACAACCCCAGTCATCGTTGTCTACTGCCTACACTTCTACAATAGTCTCTCTAGCTCTAGCTCTCCCCCGTTTCCACTCCAGCTGTTTTCCAAATCATTCCCTAACAGTAGCCATAGTAATTCTTAAAAACACAGACCAGATCACATAATTTCCCTCCTTAAAACCATTTGATGATTTCCCACTACTCATAGGATAACATCTAAATTCCTCACTATGGCATATAAGGAATACATGACTTGGCTCTCCCTGTCACTCTTCCTCATTAGGATCAAGTCAGGGAGGCCACATGTCTTTAAAATACACCAAGCCCTTTATTCCCTCCAGGACTTTAATTTCCAGTTTTATTAAGGTATAATTGACAAATAAATTGTAATTAAAGTGTGCAAAGTGATGATTTGCTATACATATACATTATGAAAGGATTCCCTTCATTGAGTTAATTAATATACCCATCGCTTCACATACTTATGTGTATGTGTGCATGTGCAAGGAAGAGAGACAGAGAACATCTAAGTCCCAATTTCTCAGCAAATCCAGGCCCTTAAAAGTTATATTTCACCAGCTTAGAGTGCTATGCCCCTGGTTCCTCATTTTCTCATCCTTCTACTCAAAGAATTCTTCCCCAATAACCCTGTCTACACTACCCTCCACCCTTAACTCTCTCAACTCCATTTGTTTCAGTGAACATAATATAACCTACAACTCTTGTTTGGCTGTACAGTGGTTTATTGTCTGGTTTCCCCACTAGAATATAAACTCTAGGAAGGTAGGAATGCTGTCTTTCCTCTTAACATTTCCCAATGCCCATTGTAGTGCCTGAAACATGGTGGTATTTTTTTCAAATATCTGTTAAATGAACAAAAAATAGTTCTACTTCATGAATAAAAACTCTTTTCCCCCTTTTAAGAACTTACATGTGTCCACTATGTTCCTAATATTATTCCCTGGGCCAAAAGATGAATTATTTACAGATGGGACTACTTAGCTTCATCCCAAACTTATATTTAAGAGACTACAGTATAATTTGTATAGTTTACATGTCTGAAGGGGAGGAAAAAGAAGACAGTTAATATACTGAAACAAAGGAGAACTGAGCAAAGTTTAGAAATGGGAAGGTGGCAGCGGACACAAAAGGGTAGTTCAATTGAGAAGAGTATGAGGCTACAACATCCCTGAGAAAACAGGAAAACAGAGGACGATATAATTCATTTATCATCTGTCTCTGGGATACCCACTGCTATGACAGGCGCTGAGCTGAGTATATGATAGTAAATACACAGACATGCTCCCTTGCCTCATGAAACTGATAGTACAGTGAGATAAATATTAAATAAACACACAATGAAGCTATAATTATGAACTATGCTTCATGCTATGAAGAAAAAGTCTGATAGGCCATGAGCAAGAATGATAAGAGTCACAGAAGACCTCTCATGGGAAAGTTATCTATAATCTGGGGTAAATTAGCTAGTGAGCATGTAGATATATGGCAGGGGTAATTTTGGGGGGGTGGATAAGGCAAAGGGAAGGGCATATGCAAAGACAAGAGGCAGGAAAAATCTTAATATGTGGAACTGAAGGGAGACTTGTATGCCAAAGGAAGACACGGTAAGGGGAACTGTGGGGAAATTCCTGGCAGAGAAATGAACGGAGGGAGAGAGGAAGCAGAGTCCTACACTGCAAGGTGACAAGTCTGAGTTTCATCCTAAGACCAAGTATGTCTTCTTCTAAGAAAGAACAGAAAGACAAAAGATGAATAAAACTGTAAAATTTTTAAATAAACCAATGGGAAATAGAGTTTGCTTTGGACAGCCTTGATGGCTTCTCTACAGTTTGGGGGTGGAGAAGAGGTTGGGGCTTGAGGAAAACCACAAAGATGAACTTCTGCTGGGAATGAGATAGAAAATCAAACAAAAACAAGCAAATAGAACTCTGATTAGCAGAGGAAGGCTCAGGTGAAATCACACAGCATGAGAGGAAATAGAACCAATTGGGTCAGTTTTATAAATAATTTTAGGAACAATTTCCAGTCCCAGAGTAGATCCAAGAAAAGCCAAGGATTTACTCAGGACTGGAGACTGAAAAGAGATCTAGGATGGAAATCCATGAAGTTCCACAGGCAGAGCAGAAAGGGCTAGAGGAGAGGCAGACAGAGGTGGAGTAAGTATGCTGGACAGTGGGGGTTGGAAGGAGTAGAGAACTGGGTGAGAGAAAAAGAGGAAAGAGAGGAGATAATGCTCAGGTGAACAATTTGATTCAAATCAAATTCACAAGGATATTAGGAGCATCCTCTACATTCCAATTATATAAGATTCTAAGGATGAATTCTAGCAAAATGAATGACATTCTCTGCCCTCAGAGATGTCATAGTCTCATAAGCTGATGACAACAGAGAGTAAACATCTAATAATTATTGATGGTATAACACAGAAATAAGAATAAACTCAAAATAAAATATGATGAAAATAATATGAAAATTATTTTTATGATACAAAATGTTCTAATGATCATTGCAAATATTTAGAAAATTTATTTATTAGGAAAACTTCTCAAGAATTACTTTGGTTTCTCTTCTAAAAATTGAAACACATTCTTTCATCAGAAAGCTTTAGGGGTGGGCGGAGGAGTATCAGATTGAGATGACATCAGGTCGCAGGAGTTCAGCTAGATAGTTATCAAACCATTCCAAACTCCTACAAACCCAACAGGAGATTGAAGAGAAGAAGAGCAGCAATTCTAGAAACAGAAAATCAACCACGTTCTGAAAGGTAGGACGTGAGGAGAAGTAAATCCAAAATGACAGGATGATAGACCATGGGGGGGAGGGGCCGGCTCCCAGCAGTGGTAGAGCAGAGGAGCACAAAATCTGAACTCTTAGAAGTCTGATCCACTGAGGGACATCACTCCAGAGGCTAAGTGGGGGTGGAGCCCTCACGAGGACAGTGTGATCTCAGGTCTCCGGGGTCACAGAAGGATCGGGGGTGTCTGAGTATAGCAGAGCTCACAGGTATCAGAGCAGGGAAGCCAACTACAGAGATGGAGCCAAGAAGTGAGCTCTCAGCTTGGGGTTACCTTAAACCATGATCCATGGCACAGCTGGACCACTGCTCTTTGAGCAGAGACCCCACAAGTGGCAGATCCAGGGAGACCCACCTTCCTCCACCGAAGAGCAGAGTGGAAGGAATCTGCTGGGTTTGGAGACTCCAGACGTAGCTGTGTGCCAGAGATAGAAACGCTCAGTCACAAGCTGGGTGAGCTCGGAGAGCAGTGGGAGATCAGGGAGATGGGAGTGACTGAGCACTTTTCTCCGAGGGCGTACCGAGGAGTGGGGCCTGAACTCTCTGCTCCTCCAGGCCGGAGATTGGGAAGCTGCCATTTTCATTCCTGTTCTCCAAAGCTGTACGGAAAGCATTCAGGGAACAAAAGCTCCCGAGAGCAAACCCGAGCAGATTCTTAGCCCAGCCCCTGGCAAGGGTGGCATAATTCCACCTTGGGCAAAGACATTTGAGAATCACTAAAATAGGCCCCTCCCCCAGAAGATCAGCAAGAACATCCAGCCAAGACCAAGCTCACTGATCAAGGAGAACAGCGGAATTCCAGAAGAGGATAAAGCAAAGCATGAAATTCATGGCTTTCTCCCCATGATTCTTTAGTCTTGTAAAATTAATAAATTTTTTTAATTTTATTTTTTTCTTATTCTAATTTTTTTAACTTTTCCTCTTTCCTCTTTTAATGTTTTTAAACTAGTTTATCCTAACAATACATTTCTAAAAAAAAATCTTTTTAAACCTTCATTATTATAGTCATATTTTATCCTTAATTGTATCTAACTATTTTTTGTATACATATAGGGTATTTTCTTCTAAAAAATTTTAGGATACAATTTCTTCTAATAGACCAAAATAAACCCTAAATCTAGCACAGGGCTTTGTAGTAGTCTCCAGCCTGAGCAAATTCTCTCCACTTTCTTTTTCCACCAACTTACTGTATCAATTCCTTTTTTAGAATTTTTTTTAAATTTTCATCTTTACAGTCATATTCCTCCCTTCATTGTGTTTACACTTATTTTTGTATATAATATAAGTTTTTCTTTCTTTAAAATTTTGGGAGGTAGTTTCTTCTAAGAGACCAAAATACACCCAAAATCAAGTGGGTGGCTCTGTTCTATTCGCCAGTCTAATATTTATATTTTTTTAATTAAAAAAATTTTTTTTTTAATTTCTTTTTACCTCCTTTTTTCTCCCCCGATTTGGGGTCTCTTCTGATTTGGTTAGTGTACATTTCTCTGAGGTCTTTGCCATGCTTTAGTATTTTATTCTCTTGTTCATATATTCTTAACTGGATAAAATGACAAGGCAGAAAAACTCACCACAAAAAAAAGAACAAGAGGCAGTATTGAAGGCTAGGGACCTAATTAATATGACACTGGTAAAATGTCAGATCTGGAGTTCAGAATGATGATTCACAAGGTGCTAGCTGGACTCGAAAAAGGCATGGAAGGTATTAGAGAAACCCTGTCTGGAGAAATATAAGCCCTTTCTGGAGAAATAAAAGAACTAAAATCTAACCAAGCTGAAATCAAAAAAGCTATTAATGAGGTACAATCAGAAATTGAGGCTCTTACTGCTACAATAAATGAGGCAAAAGAGAGAATTAGTGATATAGAAGACCAAATGACAGAGAATAAAGAAGCTGAGCAAAAGAGAGACAAACTACTGGACCATGAGGGGAGAAGTCGAGAGATAAGTGATACCATAAGACAAAACAGTATTAAAATAATAGGGATTCCAGAAGAAGAAGAAAGAGAGAGGGGGGCAGAAGGTATATTGAAGCAAATTATTATAGAGAATTTCCCTAACATGGCAAAGGGAACAAGCATCAAAATCTAGGAGGCACAGAGAAGGACCCTCAAAATCAATTAAAAATAGGTCCATACCCGTCATCTAATAGGAAAACTTACAAGTCTTAGTGACAAAGAGAAAATCCTGAAAGCAGCCCGGGACAAGAAGTCTGTAATATACAATGCTAAAAATATTAGATTGGCAGCAGACTTATCCACAGAGACCTGACAGGCCAGAAAGAACTGGCATGATATATTCAGAGCACTAAATGAGAAAACATGCAGCCAAGAATACTATATCCAGCTAGGCTGTCATTGAAAATAGAAGGAGAGATAAAAAGCTTCCAGGACAAACAAAAACTGAAAGAATTTGTAAACCCCAAACCAGCCCTACAGGAAATATTGAAAGGGGTTCTCTAAGCAAGGAGAGAGCTTAAAAGTAGTAGACCAGAAAGGAACAGAGACAATATACAGTAACACTCCCCTTACAGTCAATATAATGGCACATAATTCATATCTCTCAATAGTTACCCTGAATGTAAATGGGCTAAATGCCCCAATCAAAAGACAAAGGGTATCAGAAGGGATAAAAAACCAAAACCCATCAATATGCTGTCTACAAGAAACTCATTTTAACCCAAAGACACCTCCAGATTTAAAGGGGTGGGGGGGTGGAAAACAATTTACCATGCTATGGACTTCAAAAGAAAGCTGGGGTGGCAATCCTTATATCAGATAAAATAGGTTTTAAGCCAAAGACTATAATGAGATGAGGAAGGAGACTATATCATACTCAAAGGGCCTGTCCAACAAGAAGATCTAGCAATTTTAAATATCTATGCCCCTAACATGGGAGCAGCCAACTGTATAAACCTATTAACAACAAAATCAAAGAAACACATCAATAATAATACATTAATAGTAGGGGATTTTAACACTCCCCTCACTGAAATGGACAGATCATCTAAACAAAAGATCAACGAGGAAACAAAGGCCTTAAATGACACACTGGACCAGATGGACATCACAGATATATTCAGAACATTCCATCCCAAAGCAACAGAATACACATTCTTCTCTAGTGCACATGGAACATTCTCCAGAATAGATCACATCCTGGGTCACAAATCAGGTCTCAACCGATACCAAAAGATTGGGATCATTCCCTGCATATTTTCAGACCACAATGCTCTGAAGCTAGAACTCAATCACAAGATGAAAGTTGGAAAGAACCCAAATACATGGAGGCTAAAAGACCATCCTACTAAGAATGAATGGGTCAATCAGGAACTTAAAGAATTGAAAACATCCATGGAAACAAATGATAATGAAAACACAACTACTGTTCAAAATCTGTGGGACACAGCAAAGGCAGTCCTTAGAACAAAATATGTAACATTAAAGCCTTTCTCAAGAACAAGAAAGGTCTCAAATATACAACCCAACCCTACACCTAAAGGAGCTGTAGAAAGAACAGCAAAGAAAGTTTAACCCAGCAGGAGAAGAGAAATCATAAAGAGCAGAGCAGAAATCAATGAAATAAAAACCAAAAGAACAGTAAAACATATCGACAAAACTAGGAGGTGGTTCTTTGAAAGAATTAATAAGAATGATAAACCCCTGGCCAGATTATCAAAAAGAAAAGAGAAAGGACCCAAATAGATAAAATCATGAATGAAAGAGGAGAGATCACAACCAACACCAAAGAAATACAAATAATTTTAAAACATATTATGAGCAATTATACACCAGCAAATTTGACAATCTGGAAGAAATTCCTAGAGATATATAAACCACCAAAACTAAACCAGGAAGAAGAAAACCTGAACAGACCCATAACCAGTAAGGAGATTGAAGCAGTCATCAAAAATCTCCCAAAAACAAGAGCCCAGGGCCAGACAGCTTTCCACAGGAATTCTACCAAACATTTAAAGAAGAATTAATACCTATTATCCTGAAACTGTTCCCAAAAAATAGAAATGGAAGGAAAACTTCCAAACTCGTTTTATGAGGCCAGCATTACCTCGATCCCAAAACCAAAGACCCCATCAAAAAAGAGAATTACAGACCAATATCCTGGATGAACACAGATGAGAAAATTCTCACCAAAATACTAGCCAATAGGATCCAATGGTACATTAAAAGGATTATTCACCACGACCAAGTGGGATTTATTCCAGGGCTGCAAGGTTGGTTCATCATCTGCAAATCAATCAATGTGATACAATACATTAATAAAAGAAAGAACAAGAACCATATAATACTCTCCATAGATGCTGAAAAAGCATTTGACAAAGTGTAGCATCCTTTCTTGATCAAAACTCTTCTAAATGTAGGGATAGAGGGTACATACCTCAATATCATCAAAGCCATCTATGAAAAACCCACAGCGAATATCATTCTCAATGGAGAAAAACTGAGAGCTTTTCTGCTAAGGTCAGGAACATGGCAGGAATGTCCATTATCACCACTGCTATTCAACATAGTACTAGAAGTCCTAGCCTCGGCAATCAGACAACAAAAAGAAATTAAAGGCATCCAAACTGGCAAAGAAGAAATCAAACTATCACCCATTGCCAATGATATGATACTTTATGTGGAAAACCCAAAAGACTCCACCCCAAATCTGCTAGAACTTGTACAGGAATTCAGTAAAGTGTCAGGATATAAAATCAATGCACAGAAATCAGTTGCATTTCTATACACCAACAACAAGACAGAAGAAAGAGAAATTAAGGAGTCGATCCTATTTACAATTGTACCCAAAACCTATAAGATACCTAGGAATAAACATAACCAAAGAGGCAAAGGATCTATACTCAGAAAACTATAGAATACTCATGAAAAAAATTGAGGAAAACACAAAGAAATGGAAACACAGTCCATGCTCATAGATTGGAAGAACAAATATTGTGAAAATGTCTATGCTACCTAACGTAATCTGCATGTTTAATGCAACCCCTATCAAAATACCATCAATTTTTTTTCAAAGAAATGGAACAAATAATCCTAAATTTTATTTTTTATTTTTTCAGCGTAACAGTATTCATTATTTTAGCACCACACCCAGTGCTCCATGCAATCCGTGCCCTCTACAATACCCACAACCTGGATCCCCCAACCTCCCACCCCCCACCCCTTCAAAACCCTCAGATTGTTTTTCAGAGTCCAATAATCCTAAAATTTATATGGAATCAGAAAAGACCTCTAATAGCCAGAGGTATGTTGAGAAAGAAAGCCAAAGTTGGTGGCATCACAATTCCAGACTTCAAGTTCTATTACAAAGCTGTCATCATCAGGACAGTATGGTACTGGCACAAAAACAGACACATAGATCAATGGAACAGAATAGAGAGCCCAGAAATAGACCCTCAACTCTATGGTCAACTAATCTTTGACAAAGCAGGAAAGAATGTCCAATGGAAAAAAGACAGTCTCTTCAACAAATGGTGTTGGGAAAATTGGAGAGACACATGCAGAAGAATGAAACTGGACCATTTCCTTACACCACACACAAAAATAGACTCAAAATGGATGAAAGACCTCAATGTGAGAAAGGAATCCATCAAAATCCTTGAGGAGAACACAGGCAGCAACCTCTTTGACCTCAGCCGCAGCAACTTCTTCCTAGAAACATCATCAAAGGCAAAGGAAGCAAGGGCAAGAATGAACTATTGGGACTTCATCAAAATTAAAAGCTTTTGCACAGCAAAGGAAACAATCAATAAAACCAAAAGACAACTGACAGAATGGGAAAAGATGTTTGCAAATGATATATCAGATAAAGGGCTAGTTTCCAAAATCTATAAAGAACTTAGCAAACTCAACACCCAAAGAACAAATAATCCAATCAAGAAATGGGCAGAGGACATGAACAGACATTTCTGCAAAGAAGACATCCAGATGGCCAACAGACACATGAAAAAGTGCTCCACATCACTCGGCATCAGGGAAACACAAATCAAAACGACAATGAGATACCACCTCACACCAGTCAGAATGGCTAAAATTAACAAGTCAGGAAATGACAGATGCTGGCGAGAATGTGGAGAAAGGGGAACCCTCCTACACTGTTGGTGGGAATGCAAGCTGGTGCAACCACTCTGGAAAACAGCATGGAGGTTCCTCAAAAGGTTGAAAATAGAGCTACCTTACGACCCAGCAATTGCACTACTGGGTATTTACCCTAAAGATACAAATGTAGTGATCCAAAGGGGCATGTACACCCGAATATTTATAGCAGCAATATCCACAATAGCCAAACTATAGAAGGAACCTAGATGTCCATCAACAGATGAATGGATAAAGAAGATGTGGTATATATATACAATAGAATACTATGCCACCATCAAAAGAAAAGAAATCTTGCCATTTCCAATGACATGGATGGAACTAGAGGGTATTACGCTGAGTGAAATATGTCAATCAGAGAAAGACAATTATAATATGATCTCCCTGATATGATAAGTTTGAGAGGCAAAGTGGGGGGTTTGGGAGGTGGGGAAGGAAAATATAAAATAAGATGGGTTCAGGAGGGAGACAAACCATAAGAGACTCTTAATCTCACAAAACAAACAGGGTTGCTGGGCGGAGGGTGTATGGAGAGTGTGGTTGGGTTATGGACATTGGGGAAGGTATGTGCTGTGGTGAGTGCTGTGAAGTATGTAAGCCTGATGATTCACAGACCTGTACCCCTGGGGCAAATAATACATTATATGTGAATTTAAAAAAAAAAAAAAGAAAGAAAAGAAAAGAAAGAAAGCTTTAGGGGCACCTGGGTGGCTCAGTTGGTTGAGCAGCTGGCTCTTGATTTTTGTCTCAGGTCATGATCTCAGGGTCATGGGATGGGCTCTGCACTTGGTGGAGTCTACTTGAGATTCTCTCTCCCTCTCCCTTTGCCCAGCCCCTGCTCATGCCTAGTCTCTGTCTTTCTCTCAAATAAATAAATCTTTTTTTTTTTAAAAAGCTTTAAAAAATACAGTCCTGAAATAATAATAGTAAACTTAACTATAATATTATATAACTAAACAATTATTTTAACAAGTCACACAAGGCATTTGTCCAAATAATGAAATATGCCCTCCCCTAATTTCACTAAATGAAGGAAAAGAGAAAGAGGCTTTAGTCATAAGAAAGATATAGCCACAAATACCAAATATAATTAGCATTCTTTCCTCTTACCCTGACTTACTTTTCTGCATTGCATTTTCACTATCTAAAATTAGTTTCCCTGTGTATTGACTATCCCTTACCAGAATGTAAATGCCAAGAGGGCAGGGGTTGTGTTTGTCTAGTTTATCACTGTGCCCCTAGTACCTAGAACAGTGCCTGGGGCTTAGTAAGCACCCAACAAATTTCACCTTGGGATCTCAAACATGGCATGGTACATGATGTGTTTTTCAATGGAAATAATGAAGTATGAAGTGCATAATTTATGAACTTATAAAATGTATAAACTATAATTGATTTTCCACAAGTTAGCATGTTAATTTTAAGAAATTAAAATCTGGTGTTTTATCTAATTTTGAAAGATTTTTTTTGTCTCTTAAAAATATGTAAAACATGCACCATCAGGTAACTTACACAGTCACGTAAACTAACTAAACGTCCCCCTCGAAAGGTATGGTGTATTGAACTTTATTTTTTCCACTGAAACCCACCAGATTTCTATACCTGAGCTCTTAATATTTGCCACTGCATTTGCTCATAACCAGAAAGCCAGTAAGCTGGAAGCTTGTACCACTTGCCATGCTATTCACCAGTACAATGTATTTGCTTCTTGTTTTATGGTTACAGTTACTTCCAAGCTTATTTTTAACAAATGACAGAAGTATCTTAGAGAAACCAATATGTTAAATAAAAATCATCCTATCGGTATTAGCATAAATCATGGCTTCTGAAAGCTAGAGAGTGACATCACCTTATTTTTTGGTAACATTTTCCACATGACACTGGAATATGGCTCCAAAAGCAGACTTGAAAGAAATACAAAAATTCTGGCTAACCAAAATATTTATTTTTAAATTAAAAAGTAAACATTTTAGGGGCGCCTGGGTGGCTCAGTGGGTTAGGCTTCTGCCTTCGGCTCAGGTCGTGGTCCCAGGGTCCTGGGATGGAGCCCCGCATTGGGCTCTCTGCTCCGCGGGGAGCCTGCTTCCTCCTCCCTCTCTCTGCCTGCCTCTCTGCCTACTTGTGGTCTCTGTCTGTCAAATAAAAAAATAAAATCTTAAAAAAAAAATTAAACATTTTAAAAACTAAAAGATATATTTAAAACATAGAGTTTAGACATACTATACAGAGGAATACAACTAAAGGTGTTTTACTCTTTAGAACTGAGAGATTTATATGCTCTAAGAACCACCAGAAATAAGAGAATCATTTTTCATTTTAATTTTTAATTGTTTAAGAAATACCCACATTATACATAAATCAGAAGGGACTGACTATTCCAATAAGTTATTTGAATAAACACATTAAAAATGGGGTTTCTTTAAAGTTTAGTATAAAAAGATTTTTTTAAAGGTTGGCAACATGGACCTGGCTCCACTCAGGATGACTATTCAAAGTGGAAGAACATTCTCTACTTGCTAGAGCTGCTCAGTGTCATCAGAATGTTATTCTTATTTTAGGCCAGGTATATTGGCCCAAATTAAAAATGACTAAGACATAGGAATGGGTCAAACTGTATTGTCTGCCCTGTCTATCTGTGGATATTCTCATCGTGCATATGTTTTAAATTTTTCAAATGAAAATAACGTGCTATGAAATAAGTCTTAACAACTGTCTCATATAAGTCACTGATTGCTTTTAAGCACTTAAAATACTTTATCCAGCCACCCTAAAATCTAAAGAAAAATGAAAAACAAATACAACTTTAATACTATTCATCAATTTACACTAAAAGCAGAGAAATGTATTCTTATTGTTGAAGATATAATTCCTTGGACAGATAGCTGATATTAGGAGAAAAAGTTAAAGGGAAGAAAACAAGAAGTATGTTTGTTACAATTTGGAGGTAAACCAGTAAAACCTTACTTAGAAGGCAGAGCCACTAAGGTAGCCAATGCTGATAGGGGGTAAAAGTCAAGGGGAAGAAAACTGGACAAACTGCTATCAGTTTGTGGTATATCTGTAGAAATCCCTTCATATTAGCAACTACTGGAATAAATACCAATTTTTTCATCCTCATATTTGATGATAAAACAGCCCTAAGTGTGAATAGAATATGTCAGAAAAGTTCTTTTTTATATAACACAAAGCCCAGAAATAATTATCTTCCTGAGGGATGCTCCAGTGTACTGAAACACTCTTTCTTTTGGCCAACCTATGCAATTTTTAAAGATGCTGGAAATTACAGAGTTAGGATTTCTATTGTAATATTTCCGATCAGAAAAGACAGCTCACGTTTATAGCTGGGTGAGAGTAAAAATTGGCATTTTACAGATTTGTCCCTATGACATGACTAAAGACAGAGGTATAGTGATGTCCTTTAAAAGTTATTTATCCCCCTGCTTTCAGGCAGGGTTTTTCCCAAATTATCTTTAAACTGTTGAGTATCCACATTAGTTTAAACATCTGCAAGGAAGGAAATTCCTCAAACTCCCCTGGTATTTTATTACTGTATTAACAACCCTACTTCCAAGAACTGGGCTTTGGTCATCACATTGTAATTAGTTACCAGCCAGCTTGTCTATCAACAAGTATTTGCTAAGCACACACAGGGAGAATGTTATTCTGTTGGGTTTTTGATGGTAGACCTTCCCCTATAGTTACTCCTAATTACTTCTCCTGTCAAATACAACTCTAATCCTAGA